>NW_027450575.1:0-47303 GCF_964194025.1 Convolutriloba macropyga | reverse complement strand
AGGTACGGGATGAGGCATTAGGCTTCCTTTGGACTGCATTAGGCTTCCAACGGGGGTAAAATGGTGTAAGAGTGAGTGGGTAAATTGTTCAGAGGGGGTAAAATGAGGTTAAAGCTGGGCTGCCAAGGGAGGGGGATAAAAAGGTGTAATAGTGAGGGGGTGATTGGTTCAGAGGGGTAAAATGAGGTTAGAGCTGGACTTCCAGCGGGGTAAAATGGTGCAAGAGTGATGGGGTAATTTGTTCAGAGGTTTTAAAATGAGCTGAGCTGCCCAGGGGTTAAAATAGTGTAAGATTGAGGGGTAATTTGTTCAAAGGGGGGGGAGGTTCGGGTGGTTAAAATTATGTAAGAGTGGGGCTGCATGGGGAGGATTTTTTTAGGAAAATGCAGCTCAAAGCTCTTACGTATTTTTGGACTGCATTAGGCTTCCAACGGGGGTAAAATGGTGCAAGAGTGATGTGTAAAAGACATATTAACCCCCACTCTTAAATTTTTTGGTCTGTAAAGGGGTTAAGATGATGTAAGAGTTCGGGGGTAATGGAGAAATTACCCCCGAAATCTTACATCATCTTACCTTCGTTGACGGACCAAAAAGATGTAAGAGTGGGGGTTTAATTCTTTTTTACCCCCTCACTCTTATACAATTTTACCCCCGTTGGAAGCCTAATGCTGACCAAAAAGACGTAAAAGTTTTGAGCTGCATTTCCTTAAAACATCCTCCCATTGCAGCCCCACTCTTACATCATCTTGGGCGGAAAAATTTGACCTTGGAAAGTTAATTCAGCGTATGCAAAAAAATGCACAATTATGAATTAAGCACAGTGGACTACTGCTTCCGAAACTCGTTATTAAAGTTTTCACTCGGACTTTGCTCTCGTTTCAATCCGACTTGGCCCAACTCTGACAATGGTAAAATCAGTATGAACGCACGTCTGGCACTTAAAGAAAATGGCATGAATCAGTACTGATGAGGAATTTTAGTTACGACGTGCCCAGTACTGATTCGTACTCGAGTTCGGTACGTGCAACTATTCCTTAACTGCTCTTGCCCAACCGAGACTATAAAATCGAGTGAAGTTCTTTCAAACGACTGGCTTGCAAATCATCGCCGTTGAAACTAGTGATCTATTCTGTTTGCCCCCCCCTCCCACATTATAACTGAGCTTACATTTTTTCATATAAGTGAGCTCATATTTATTACGAGCTTATATATTTATTTTTATAGTACCTTACATTTATTACGCCCCCAGCCGCACGTTTTTTACATTATTGTAACGTGCCATATAAGAACATATGAGTTGTAACTGAGGGGCCAAAACCGAATAGATCCGAAGCTAGCTTTAGCTTAGTTAGATATCTATTGACAGTTAGCGTAAGTTTTAAACAACGTTCGGCAATCGCAAGCACAGTGCGTACGGCGTGTCTGAACAAGTATGCGTGTAACATGACCATTTTTGGCTCTTGAGGAGTTGTCTAATACTAAATTAAATACCAAATGGACGCATTACTCAGTTGTTTGGTGGAACATGTTACACAAGTTGCTTAATAAAGTTTTGTGATTCAATAATACTGTGCAGATATCAGTTATCCGAGTTTCTATTCTATCAAGTTAGCTTACGCATTTCCAAGTTATCTGCCACATTTCCATTTGTTTTTAATTTCAAATAACTGTGATTTGTTATATCTTGAGCCACCAGCTTCATGCATGCACATCTTCAACGCCACATATTTGTTGACAGTGACGAGGAATGGGGGGGGGGGGGGTTGAGAAAATGCGTCGAAATCGACACAAGAAGCGTCGTTTTTTGTCGGAGTTGTCAGTCTCAATTTGTTTTAAATACAAAATAAGTAGAGTCAAACTAAGTGACTGGCGGTGCAGTGGAGAAGGTGGATAGTAATTTAGGAGTCGAAAGTGCCAATCCTGAGAGGGACTGTCCTTGCAAGATTTTTAGAACGGCAAAAACCGACGATTCTTACGTTTAAATACCGAGGGAAACTGATCAAAACGACGAAAAAAAACGTAAGGGCTTTAACCGGATTTGGCGAATTAAAACCGACAAGAACCGACAAATCTTATGTTTGAATCGAAGGAAATTCTCAACAAGGCGGGGGGGGGGGGGGTGAAGTTCAAGAAACTATAAAGTTTGAGGCGTGGAGAGCACTTTATTGAGCCAACACAATTCAGTAGGAAAAACCAAATTCTATTGTGAAACATTCTAACGCAGACCCGAAGTGGGGCTCCTTTTGCAGTCTTAAGGTACAGAGTAAGAGCAGCTTATTTCTGCTCCCGAAGTAGGCTTACCTAGTTCTCTCAGACTAATCGACTACGGTGGTAATTCAATGCAGCACCGGAGTCAAAGGTACACACATCGTGTAACTATATTATAGACTGTTTGTGTACATTACAGTTAGCGCTATATAAAAGAGAATAGGGATCCACTCTTAGTGCGCATTGATCTTTTATGACCCCCAAGAGCACGTGTTATAAGTGAATCAGGAGTTTGTACCTAATTCTCTCAGACTAACCGACTCTATAAAACAAAAAAGGTAAACTTCTAATAATACGGTGGTAAACATCTAATACATTACCGGCGTCAAAGGTACACACATCGTGTATCTATCTAGTAGACTGACTGTGTACAATAGAGTTAGCACTATATAAAAGAGAATAGGGATCTATTCTGTTTCGCCCCCCCCCCAGCTTAGAGAGCATAGATCTTTTATGACCCCCAAGCTTACGTGTTAATTTTTTACATAGTAAGGCGCTATAAAACAACATATAATTTTTAACTTGGGGTCAGAAAAAACACTGCGGGGGAGAATAGATCCGAGAATAGTTTCTTCTGAGTCTCTGATTGGCTGGAGGCGTATATTCAGTATTTCGACTGCTACATTCATCAAGGGTTAAGAGTTTTCCATCCGAAATTGTAGAAATGTAGCTGAAATACGTTGAAAATGTCATCCTAGTTATTTGTTGGAGTCTGTGACTCGTGTCGTCGTCTGTGAACCCTGCCAAGGGAAGTTTTTGACTGGAGCTGTCAGTGAGTCATGCACATCTTTTCAAGTGTGGAGCCAGTAATGGTACCAGTTACAGGGTATGCTGGCCGGCCTGTAACACCAGTCCTGTCAAAGTATCCAGCTGTATCCCACTGTCTTGTAGTGGGAGTTTGTTCCCAGCTGGTTAGAATGTTGTAGTCTGTAGTCTCTATCGGTTATATAAGGATTTTTCAGTTTATCTCCATCTGGTACAAACTAAGTGACTGGCGGTAGAGTGGAGAAGGTGGATAGTAATTTAGGAGTCGAAAGTGCCAATCCTGAGAGGGACTGTCCTTGCAAGATTTTTAGAACGGCAAAAACCGACGGTTCTTACGTTTAAATACCGAGGGAAACTGATCAAAACGACGAAAAAAAAACGTAAGGGATTTGACCGGATTTGGCAAATTAAAACCGACGAGAACCGACAAATCTTATGTTTGAATCGAAAGAAATTCTCAACAAGGGGGGGTGAAGTTCAAGAAACTATAAAGTTTGAGGCGTGGAGAGCACTTTATTGAGCTAACACAATTCAGTAGGAAAAACCAAATTCTATTGTAAAACATTCTAACGCAGACCCGAGGTGGGGCTCCTTTTACCGTCTTAAGGTACAGAGTAAGAGCAGCTTATTTCTGCCCCCGAAGTAGGCTTACCTAGTTCTCTCAGACTAATCGACTACGGTGGTAATTCAATGCAGCACCGGAGTCAAAGGTACACACATCGTGTAACTATATTATAGACTGTTTGTGTACATTACAGTTAGCGCTATATAAAAGAGAATAGGGAACCATTCTTAGTGCGCATTGATCTTTTATGACCCCCAAGAGCACGTGTTATAAGTGATTCAGGAGTTTGTAGCTAATTCTCTCAGACTAACCGCCTCTATAAAACAAAAAAGGTAAACTTCTAATAATACGGTGGTAAACATCTAATACATTACCGGCGTCAAAGGTACACACATCGTGTATCTATCTAGTAGACTGACTGTGTACAAAAGAGTTAGCACTATATAAAAGAGAATAAGGATCTATTCTGTTTCGCCCCCCCCCCCCAGCTTAGAGAGCATAGATCTTTTATGACCCCCAAGCTTACGTAATTTTTTACATAGTAAGGCGCTATAAAACAACATATAATTTTTAACTTGGGGTCAGAAAAAACACTGCGGGGGAGAATAGATCCGAGAATAGTTTCTTCTCAGTCTCTGATTGGCTGGAGTCGTATATTCAGTATTTCGACTGCTACATTCATCAAGGGTTAAGAGTTTTCCATCCGAATTTGTAGAAATGTAGCTGAAATACGTTGAAAATGTCATCCTAGTTATTTGTTGGAGTCTGTGACTCGTGTCGTCGTCTGTGATCCCTGCCAAGTGAAGTTTTTGACTGGGGCTGTCAGTGAGTCATGCACATCTTTTCAAGTGTGGAGCCAGTAATGGTACCAGTTACAGGGTATGCTGGCCGGCCTGTAACACCAGTCCTGTCAAAGTATCCAGCTGTCTCCCACTGTCTTGTAGTGGGAGTTTGTACCCAGCTGGTTAGAATGTTGTAGTCTGTAGTCACTATCGGTTATATAAGGATTTTTCAGTTTATCTCCATCTGGTACAGAGTTTGTTGCGATCGGATTTACCAGCTTACCTTCTGGTAAAATCCATCATTAGCTACTGTGCGAGCTACTTAACCCTTTAAATTTTATAAGTTTAATACCTATTGACTAGGATGCGACCGGAGAAAAGAAGGAAAGAAAATGCACCTGAACTTTAATTTGAGGAAAAGGAAAAAAATTATCGAAATGTTGAATAGACAAGGAGAAATCAGATAGAAAATACAGAAAAAAAAAACAAAAAAATAGAGTTTATGAGATTTGAGAGCTGTGAGTCTCCGTTTTAGTGGGACAGAGACCCTGTGGCTGGGACTGTGATCATCAACGAAACTCGAACTCGAAGTCCTGGCCCGATTGTCAGGATTCCGGAAAGGTTCGATGAATTTTTGTCCCTTGCGAAGCAAGTGGCGAGAACCCGAGGATACAGACCAGCCTTGCATTGTGGTTGTTTTGCCAATAAGTGATTCAGGATCTGTTGTTCCTCGGCTGACAGCTCCCAATTTGGAAACTTGTCCACAATCCAGTCTCTCTTGAGGAGGTTGAAGTTGTGTCAATAAATACACACACTTCGTGGCGTATTCTTCTACTTTAAATTCTATAAGTTTAATACCTATTGAGTAGGATGCGACCGGAGAAAAGAAGAAAAAAAAAATGCATCTGAACTTCAATTTGAGGAAAAGGAAAAAAATATCGAAATACTCAATTGACAAAGAAAAATCAGATAGAAAATACAGAAAAAAAAACAAAAAAAATAGAGTTTGTGAGTTTTGAGAGCTGTGAGTCTCCGTTTTAGTGGGACAGAGACCCTGTGGCTGGGAATGTGATCATCAACGAAACTTGAACTCGAAGTCTTGGCCCGATTGTCAGGATTCCGGAAAAGTTCGATGAATTTTTGTCCCTTGCGAAGCAAGTGGCGAGAACCCGAGGATACAGACCAGCATTGCATTGTGGTTGTTTTGCCAATAAGTGATTCAGGATCTGTTGTCCCTCGGCTGACAGCTCCCGATTTGGAAGCTTGTCCGCAATCCAGTCTCTCTTGAGGAGGTTGAAGGTGTGTCAATAAATACATACACTTCGTGGAGTATTCTTCTATGCACTGGAGATACGCGATCGATATAAAGATTGGGCGATGTGTCCTGGCGAAAAGGGGAATGAAGAGGTAATAGTTCTTTATAGGGTCAAAGCTTCTCAACATCCCTTCGCAATAGCTAGGATCAATTACGTAGCGATAGTTGAGGTAGTACGGGGAAATTATTTTCTTGTTGACGTACGTAAGCCTCAAATTGATGTGCATTAGAGGGCTCGCATGGTGGAAATAGTGTTGAACAAACAGGTAGTTGTCAATCGTATGAATCATCTTCGTACGATTCATTTTTTGAGTCTGGTTGTTCACATCCATTTGTGTAGGGTCCAAAATCCGATCTGCAGATAGAAAAGATCGTATTTTTGATAGACACGGTAGAGGATTGTTTCTCCTGTGAACATGGTGCTCAGGTTATTGTTTTGGCGGTCTGCCAAAGCGAACAAAAATTTCGATGTGTGCCAAAAGCGTTCTAAAAAACGTGGGTTGATAAGGAAACAAGCACACTCGAGGGGAAGGTTCTTGTCGCGTCCTTCTTCCACGTAAAGGTTCCCGAGCTGAAAAAGTGAACGCGAGCTTGAAGTGGCTGTGAGTGTGTGCTCTGGGGGAGTGGGTAAACGATTTATCCATTCTGGAAGGCGAATGCCGTATTCAGCGTTGATCCCGAAAGCATTTTTGAATTGGTAGAAATTGAGGCTTGGCCTGAGAGGTCTGTTGAATGTGCTCTTTATTGGCATGAAAGGGTTTGCCCTGGCTTTTGACGATAGGGACTGTGAACCTCGTGGTGAGCTGACTGTATTTCTGGAGGTGGCTGGCGACTGTGGCGCTCTTACTGGTGAAAACCCGAACTGGATAGATCTCTTGCCGGTCGAGGGCGTCTTCCGTGGAATTGGGTCTTTCTTATGGAGGAGGTTGTGGAACACGTTGTTGTCGCCTGGCGGAAGAACTGTGGGGCTCCGTATCTCGTCATCAGCTTTTGAGCCGTTGTTGGTTGTGATGCCGCTGTAGGCATCTTTGGTAGGGGTTGTGATCTGGGGTAAGAGCCACGCACTCGTCCAGAGTAGGGCCTATTGGGGACTACTGTTTCTGGTATCGAGCATTTAGTCTGTGCTGTCGCGACTTCATCTGCCCACGATGAACTTTGTTTCGAGGGTTGTAGTGGTTGTTGTGTCGGCTGTTGTAGAAACTGTTGAGGTGGCTGTTGTCCTTGGAGTAGTAGCTCTTGAAAGGAGCTAAAGCTCCCTGTTACCACTGTTGGCGAGTTAGGTTCGCTCACGATATACTGCTGTAACTCTATTGAAGAGGAAAGAGAGGTTGTCATCTGTGGTGTCACTAAAAAAAAACAAATGTTTCAACGCCAGTACTTAATAAGTTTTGATTGAGTTCTTCAGGGATTTCCTAATTTTCAATATCATCCTCAAAAGTATCTCTGGAGAGTGAAACAGCATGTGAAGATTTGCGTCTGTTAGGGCTAAGGCGTAAAAAAAGTAGTGTATTAACATCTGCTTTTGTTGTGATTCTTCTGGTAATTTACAACATTCTTAGATTGAAGTACGGAGAGTTGAGGCTCTTCGTTTGTTATTAAGTACAGGAGATGAAAATGTTATGTAGAAGTTCTCGAATTTTCTGTGAAATAAAATCAATTCGGTTTGAGAATGTGGGTTGCAACTATAAACAGAATGCTTTCGTATTCTTTTTTTAGGAGATGGTGGCTTGTAGTTATTTGGATCTGTTTGTAATACCTTAAATAAACTCTATGAAAATACTCCATGAAATCCTGTGGTGATTATATTAGCTAATGTGATATAAGGCCCTAAAAGTGCCTTCAAGTTATATGCGTTAAAAGTGCGACGAAATAAGCCAAATAGACATTGTAACAATTTAAACACTGTCCATACGATGGCTACTTCTTTTAATATGTACCATTGCTATCCACAGATTCCTATCAGGGAGTCTTTTAAATATTTTTATAAAGTCTATAAATAAGATCTCGACAATCAAGGCGACGAAGTGAGAACTCGTAATCAAGGCGACGAACTGACATCGTAATTGTGCAAGGCGTGCTAAATCTACAAAATTTACTGCTTGCGCAACTTCAATTTTCTCTGCAGCATCATCTACTAATTGGTTAAATTTCATTTTGTCTATTGAGCTAGTCCAGTATGTTTGGCTATATATTCCGGATAGTTGTGCAGTAAAATTATTTTTTGTGGGAAGCGGCGTTAAATTTCATCGGGTGTGAATATTTTAAAATGGTTTTGCGCTTTAAATGAAGGAAGCGTTAAGCAATATGATTCATCCTTGTCCCCGTCTAGTGTGACTTTCTAATGCAAATTATCAGCTTTACATTGTGCTTTAATAGACCAGGCAAAAATTTTCAGTGTGAGTTGGTCTAGAAAATGTACTTTATTTTGATGAAAAATAGGATTCTCTCAAAGCAGACATTGTTGCATTGAAAAAGAGAATTTACATTAGAATGTTTAAGTGTGGCAAATGTGTTTTTATGACCTGCGATAATATATCCAGCAAGGGGGTATTTCTGTGTTAATAAAATGAAGGCGGTTTGTTATAAGTTGCGATCGAGATTGCGTAGCTTTTCATAAAGAGATGAACTAGTGGGGTTCACATCTAAAAGTACTCAACTAATTATATAGTCGGTTGTTGCGTCTATTTGTAGAATCAGGAGGATTGCGCCAAACTAATTTTGCTTACGAGAAAATTCTTACTTTTCCGGTTTTCTATAGACCTGTGGCTCTTGTGGTATATCGCAACCAATTCGAATATTTGCTATAGTATAATATGTTTCTGAAGGTGCTCTATTGGTCATGCTAAGACCATTAAATGCTGAGGAGGGTTTGCCTGTGGTAAAATTAAAACTTTACTCATTTTGGATATTAATATCCCGACACTGTGTAGCATAAAAATGGCGATATTAATCACATTTGTGGAGTGGTTTAGTGACCACTTCAAGACGAGAGAGGCCAATATATCATGTAAATGCTCTTGAAAACTGCCAATTGCATGTGTGCATTTTTTTGTCCAGAGTTAGTTTCATTATTTGCTAGTGTTTCTATAGAGTAACGCTTTTGAAGTTTAATCTTTCGGGCGTTTTATTGGCCGACGTCAAAAACTCGACAGTGATCATTCGGTTCCAAATGACAGTTAACGGCGGGGTTGGGGGGACAGTACCCGGTTTCATTGTGTTCCGATTTCATTCGTCTGTTATCGTAATATATGCTTTCTGATCTCAATTCAAGAGTGAGTGTGATGTTTCTTAGTCGCAGTGACCATCCTAGTGTGTGGATGACATGATATTCATATCGGGGACTTTGTCTTGGACAAATTGCCAAGGGTTATCTGTGGCATTCGGGTTCGAATTATGGTCCCTTAGACTTTGAGTTCTCTGAGTTCCAATCTCCTTTGGAAAGAAATGCTATTATACCAATTATCATGATCAAACCGGTAGCCTATTTTAGGTAAGACTTTGTGGTGTTTCGCATTTAAGGCAAAGGCTCGAATTTGCATTGTTTGAACTTGGGTAAAGAAAGGGACTTGGGCAGGTAGTATCCTAAAATCTGCTGGTTTGAACTTGCATTCACCAACCTTATTGAGTTTATAATACTGCATATTTGTGATATGTTATGGAGAGTAGTCATAACGCGTGACAATTAGACATTTTACTCCAGATTTTAGAGTGGATATATTAGGTTTGTTTCTGGGTCAGTGGTGATTGGTTGTTTTAAAGGTAGTTGGTAATTCACAACATTCCTAGATTAAAGTACGGAGAGTTGACGCTCTTCGTATGTTAGAGTCATTATGTACATGAGATGAAATTGTTATGTAGAATTCTCGAAAATTTTGTGAAATAAAAACAATTCGGTTTGAGAGTATGGGTTACTACTATAAACAGAATGCTTTCGTATTCTTTTTTTAGGAGAAGGTGGCTTATAGTTATTTGGATCTGTTTGTAATACCTTAAATATACTCTTTGAAAATACTCCATGAAATCCTGTGGTGATTATATTAGCTAATGTGATATACGGCCCTAAAAGTGCCTCCAAGTTATATGCGTTAAAAGTGCGACGAAATAAGCCAAATAGACACTGTAACAATTTAAACACTGTCCATACGATGGCTACTCTTTTTAATATGTACCATTGCTATCCACAGATTCCTCCAAGGGAGTCTTTTAAATATTTTTAAAAAGTCTATTAATAAGATCTCGACAATCAAGGCGACGAAGTGAGAACTCTTTGCCCTTAATGAATAACTTAATGAAACAATTTGTGTATTGGCTTTGTAATTGTGAATACTGACCTCGTAATTGTGCAAAGGCGTGCTAAATCTACAAAATTTACTGCTTGCGCAACTTCAATTTTCTCTGCAGCATCATCTACTAATTGGTTAAATTTCATTTTGTCTATTGAGCTAGTCCAGTATGTTTGGCTATATATTCCGGATAGTTGTGCAGTAAAATTATTTTTTGTGGGAAGCGGCGTTAAATTTCATCGGGTGTGAATATTTTAAAATGGTTTTGCGCTTTAAATGAAGGAAGCGTTAAGCAATATGATTCATCCTTGTCCCCGTCTAGTGTGACTTTCTAATGCAAATTATCAGCTTTACATTGTGCTTTAATAGACCAGGCAAAAATTTTCAGTGTGAGTTGGTCTAGAAAATGTACTTTATTTTGATGAAAAATAGGATTCTCTCAAAGCAGACATTGTTGCATTGAAAAAGAGAATTTACATTAGAATGTTTAAGTGTGGCAAATGTGTTTTTATGACCTGCGATAATATATCCAGCAAGGGGGTATTTCTGTGTTAATAAAATGAAGGCGGTTTGTTATAAGTTGCGATCGAGATTGCGTAGCTTTTCATAAAGAGATGAACTAGTGGGGTTCACATCTAAAAGTACTCAACTAATTATATAGTCGGTTGTTGCGTCTATTTGTAGAATCAGGAGGATTGCGCCAAACTAATTTTGCTTACGAGAAAATTCTTACTTTTCCGGTTTTCTATAGACCTGTGGCTCTTGTGGTATATCGCAACCAATTCGAATATTTGCTATAGTATAATATGTTTCTGAAGGTACTCTATTGGTCATGCTAAGACCATTAAATGCTGAGGAGGGTTTGCCTGTGGTAAAATTAAAACTTTACTCATTTTGGATATTAATATCCCGACACTGTGTAGCATAAAAATGGCGATATTAATCACATTTGTGGAGTGGTTTAGTGACCACTTCAAGACGAGAGAGGCCAATATATCATGTAAATGCTCTTGAAAACTGCCAATTGCATGTGTGCATTTTTTTGTCCAGAGTTAGTTTCATTATTTGCTAGTGTTTCTATAGAGTAACGCTTTTGAAGTTTAATCTTTCGGGCGTTTTATTGGCCGACGTCAAAAACTCGACAGTGATCATTCGGTTCCAAATGACAGTTAACGGCGGGGTTGGGGGGACAGTACCCGGTTTCATTGTGTTCCGATTTCATTCGTCTGTTATCGTAATATATGCTTTCTGATCTCAATTCAAGAGTGAGTGTGATGTTTCTTAGTCGCAGTGACCATCCTAGTGTGTGGATGACATGATATTCATATCGGGGACTTTGTCTTGGACAAATTGCCAAGGGTTATCTGTGGCATTCGGGTTCGAATTATGGTCCCTTAGACTTTGAGTTCTCTGAGTTCCAATCTCCTTTGGAAAGAAATGCTATTATACCAATTATCATGATCAAACCGGTAGCCTATTTTAGG
The DNA here is from genome assembly GCF_964194025.1 of Convolutriloba macropyga. Classification (NCBI taxonomy): domain Eukaryota; kingdom Metazoa; phylum Xenacoelomorpha; order Acoela; family Convolutidae; genus Convolutriloba; species Convolutriloba macropyga. The sequence continues at coordinate 35,841 of NW_027450575.1, read as the reverse complement.
GAAGACTTTGTGGTGTTTCGCATATAAGGCAAAGGCTCGAATTTGCATTGTTTGACTTGGGTAAAGAAAGAGACTTAGGCAGGTAGTATCCTAAAATATGTTGGTTTGAACTTGCATTCACCAATCTTATTGAGTTTATAATACTGCATATATGTGATATGTTATGGAGAGTAGTCATAACGCGTGACAATTAGACATTTTACTCCAGATTTTAGAGTGGATATATTAGGTTTGTTTCTGGGTCAGTGGTGATTGGTTGTTTTAAAGGTAGTTGGTAATTCACAACATTCCTAGATTAAAGTATGGAGAGTTGACGCTCTTCGTATGTTAGAGTCATTATGTACAGGAGATGAAATTGTTATGTAGAATTCTCAAATTTTTTGTGAAATAAAATCAATTCGGTTTGAGAGTGTGGGTTACTACTATAAACAGAATGCTTTCGTATTGTTTTTTTAGGAGATGGTGGCTTGTAGTTATTTGGATCTGTTTGTAATACCTTAAGTATACTCTATGAAAATAATCCATGAAATCCTGTGGTGATTATATTAGCTAATGTGATATAAGGCCCTAAAAGTGCCTTCAAGTTATATGCGACAAAAGTGCGACGAAATAAGCCAAATAGACATTGTAACAATTTAAACACTGTCCATACGCTGGCTACTTCTTTTAATATGTACCATTGCTATCCAAAGATTCCTATAAGGGAGTCTTTTAAATATTTTTAAATAGTCTAACAAAAAGATCTCGACAATCAAGGCGACGAAGTGTGAAATCTTTGCCGTTAATGAATAACTTAATGAAATAATTTGTGTATTGGCTCTGTAATTGTGAATACTGAGCTCGTATTTGTGCAAAGCGTGCTAAATCTACAAAATTAACTGCTTGCGCAACTTCAATTTTCTCTGCAGCTTCATCTACTAATTGGTTAAATTTCATTTTGTCTGTTGAGCTAGTTCAGTATGTTTGGCTATGTATTCCGGGTGGTTGTGCCGTAAAATATTTTTTTGTGGGAAGCGGCGTTAAATTTCATCGGATGTGAATATTTTGAAATGGTTTTGCACCTTAAATGAAAGAATCGTTAAGCAATATGATTCATCGTTGTCAGCGTCTAGTGTGACTTATTGATGAAAATTATCAGCTTTACATTGTGCTTTAATAGACCAGGCAAATATTTTCAGTGTGAGTTGGTCTAGAAATTTTACTTTATTTTGATGATAAATAGGATGCTAACAAAGCAGACATTTTTGCATTGAAAAAGAGAAATTACATTAGAATGTTTAAATGTGGCAAATGTGTTTTTATGACCTGCGATAATATACCCAGCAAGGGGGTATTTCTGTGTTAATAAAATGAAGGCGGTTTGTTATAGGTCGCGATCGAGATCGCGTAGCTTTTCATATAAAGATGAACTTGTGGGGTCCAAATCTAAAAGTACTCAAGTAATTATATAGTCGATTGTTGCGTCTATTTCTAGATTCAGGAGGATTGCGCCAAACTAATTTTGCTTACGAGAAAATTCTTACTTTTCCGATTTTCTATAGACCTGTGGCTCTTGTGGTATATCGCAACCAATTCGAAAATTTGCTTTAGTATAGTATGTTTCTGAAGGTGCTCTATTGGTCCTGTTAACACCATTAAATGCTGAGGAGGGTTTTCCTGTGGTAAAACTAAAGCTTTACTTATTTTGGATAATATTATCCCGACACTGTGTAGCATAAAAATGGCGATATTAATTACATTTGTGGAGTGGTTTAGTGACCACTTCAAGACGAGAGAGGGCCAAATTATCATGTAGGTGCTCTTGAAAACTGCCAATTGCATGTGTGCATTTTTTTGTCCAGAGCTAGTTTCATTATTTGTTAGTGTTTCTATAGAGTAACGCTTTTGAAGTTTAATCTTTCGGGCGTTTTATTGGCCGACGTCAAAAACTCGACAGTGATCATTCGGGTCCAAATGACAGTAAGTTTAACGGCGGGGTTGGGGGGACACTACCCGATTTCATTGTTTTTCGATTTCATTCGTTTGTTATCGTAATGTATGCTTTCTGATCTCAATTCAAAAGTGTTTGTGATGTTTGTTAGTAGCAGTGACCATCCTAGAGTGTGGATGGCATGATATTTATATCGGGGACTTTGTCTTGGACAAATTGCCAAGGGTTATCTGTGGCATTCGGGTTCGAGTTATGGTCCCTTAGATTAAAAACAAGATTTCCGTGTTGAAAAGCAGAATGGCGATAACTATCTAACTGGAAGCATCCTTGTTTGCGTTCTATATTGGCTTGCCAGCGTGGATCGTTGACTGAATCAAATTGTATTAATTGTGGAGCATAGTGATGTTTGTTTACAAGGCTAAGACTCGCAAATTCTCTGAATTCCCATCTACTTTGGGAAGAAATGCTATTATACCAATTATCATGATCAAACCGGTAGCCTATTTTAGGGAAGATTTTGAGGTGTTTCGCACATAAGGCAAATGCTCGAATTTTCATTGTTTGAACTTGGGTAAAGAAAGGGACTATGGCAGGTGAGATCCTAAAATCTGCTGGTTTGAACTTGCATTCACCAATCTTATTGAGTTTAAAATACTGCAAATTTGTAATATGTTATGGAGAGTAGTCATAACGCGTGACAATTAGAGATTTTACTCCAGATTTTAGAGTGGATATATTAGGTTTGTTTCTGGGTCAGTGGTGATTGATTGTTTTAAAGGTAGTGCCGAGGAAAAGAAAAAATAAATAAAGAGTACGATAACTCTTGCAACGGAAACGTGTAATATAATCCTGAATGAGGATTATAAAATACAGAACATCCTGTTAAGGTTTTCGTTTTTCGATCAAATTTATAGTTTTTTTCTTGGCCCATAAACGGCGAGTGATCTTTCTTACTCTAAAGATGGTTGGAGCGGCTGCTTTTGGATTTAAAAATAGTTTGTTTTGTCGACAATTATTTCAACCGAAAAATTGATCTTTGATTGTTTAAGTAGATCTTCTGCCCATTGTTCTTCTACTGGTGTTATTTTTCATGATTTTGATATTTTTTGCTTAGCTTAATTTTGTAGTTGTTCTGCGTTGTTATCATCTCCGAAGAGGGCGGGAGGTGGTACAACAAAATATGGATCAAGATTTACGGGTAAGATGGGATAAGTTTGTGCGGTATCCTAATGTTGTCCGGTACAGTGTTGAGTGCTTTGATCTGCACCAGGGGTTGAGGAATTTGAGCTGAGCGTTTTTATTCGTGGAGCACCGTAAAACGTGAGTGGTAAGGAACTTTTGGAAGGAAGTTGAAGAGTTTACTATGTTAAACTAATGATTGCACTCAGCTTGTTACCAATCTTTCAATGTAAGTTAAAGGTTCTTGTCGTGGATTTAAGTGGTTACTTGCGATTCGTGATAGAGTTGGTGATGAAAATTGAGAGCTTAGTGGGAGTTTTGGGAGTTCTGGGCTTTCAGTTTTGCTTGTGTTTGCAACTTTTTTTGGTTGAGTTGAGAAGTGTGGCGTGTTAGAATAGTTTAATTGTTTTGGCTGTAGTGCTCGCAGCGGAACCGGTATGATTGGTGATTGTGGCAGAGCTTGGTTTGAAAAAAAACCTGAAAACTGCAGTAAATTTTGTGTGATTACTTGTACTTGTGGTTGTAGTGTTTGCGCTTGGTGTACTTCCGCTGGACCCTCGTAGATGGGTACGGTATTACTGATTGTGGGGTAAAGCGGGGGAGTGTACAGTAGGATGAGGTCTATCTGCAGATTTGACAGCAGTAAAAACTCAGTAAGGGCGTTCCTCGGTTTCTTGTGTTGGCGTTTTTAATCAAAGACATTAAATGACTTCTTTGTTCAGGATTGTTTACTAGCGTCACTTTAGGCGAACCACAAAGTTGGTTTTGTAACAGGGGGAGCACTGGGGTTGGTGTTGGGTTGGAAGTAAGGGGAGGCAATTGCCAAGCTAAACGTTCTCCCAGACTAGGATAAATATCAAAAAAAATTTTTTTGTAATGAGTAAAAGAAGGAACTTTATGATTAAAAGATGTAATTGAGTAATACTAAATCGATTGTTGCGAAGGTTGATTCTGGTGGGAAAACGTTATGCTGTTAAATGAGATCTAAAAATCCAAAAGCATTAATTGTTATTAGTTCTTTTATTGTGTAATCTTTTCTCTCAAAAGCAAAAATGATATGTCGGTATACAGATTTGTTTTTTATAAATTTTTGTTGTTCAACCAACTTTAGGAGATCCTTAACATCTTTATTATCATTAGAAGCTGAGATAACGTCTAGATTTATTGGGTATACTATTTTTTATCTATAGTAACAACGAAATTTTGGGTGTGGCTTGTGCTGTCCAAATTGGTAGGTTAAAGAGAGCAAAATGATCGTTAATAAAGTCTCTAATGTAGAAGACACATTAAAAACAAGCATGTGAGTAAAGGATATGGTCAACGAAATACAAGATATCGTGAAATCTGTTTTGTTTAATTTTGATATTTTTTTATATCCAAAAGTATCGGAGTAGTGTGTTCTACGAAATAAAACTTCAAGTCTCTGTTGAGAGGTAATTTGCATAACTGTTGAACGAACTAGAGTGAAGAACTTTCAGTAATGTGGACTGAAAATTTTTGACTGTGGAGGGAACGAGCTGCTGTGAGCAGGTTGTTTGATTGTGGTGGAGACTGCGCATTTTAAATTGTGTCATTTGCTACTGTGAGCAAGTTGGGGTGATTTGAAGAGAAGAAGAAAGAGAGACTGTGCTCGTTGTGGTTGATGCTTGTTGAAAACATGGGAAAAAACTGTACAGTGAGAAAGTTCTCTGACTTTTTTTAGCTTAGAGTGTTTTATGAGAAGAAAAATGTCTTGGGTATTGATAGGAAAAAAACTAAGAGATATTAGAGAATTTGAGAGGTAGAGTGAACGTTGAAAAAATAATAGATTTGAGATGAATTTAGAAGCAAGAGAGAAGAGTTTTTAAAGGGAAGAAAGACAATTGAATGTCGAGCCAGAAAAGCGGTGATTTTAGTCGATGCTGTCCGGGCTGACCGACACTTTTTCTCGGGGGAGAAAAAAGTTACCGAGTCACATCTCGTTAAATTATTTAGATTGGGGGGGGGTTCTCCGTACCGATCTGTGGGTCAGTTGTCCACTTAGTTTTCAGTTAATTTACTTTTTTTTGTATATTGCTAATTTTGATTCCGCTTAGTAAATCGACAGATAGGAAATTGAATATATTTTATTGGTATATGTGTACATTAGTAGTTTGTCGGTAGACTCCATAGTCTTTTGTCGGATGCTTTTGTAAGCAAACATGTTTAGTGTTGTAGTTCTCCTAGTCAGTATCGGGTAGTCTAGACTAGTTATGTGATGAGCAGCGGGAGGTGGTTTTTGTGGTTGTATCTTTTCCGATAAGCCTACTTGTGGAGTATTATTGACATTTAATACATATGTTTTAAGGATGGGTTGGACTCTACCAAGACGGCTATTAAAAAATGATCGAAGATGTTTCTGATTCAAGTAATTATGGATTTCGTTGTAAACATCTTTGTGTGTCTTTTCTCTGTTAAGGAACCAATGTGCGAAAACTTCTTTCTGTAATTTCTCAATCTGTGGGTGATTACCTAGATGGTCTCCGTGAGTAACTTCTGGAAAGGAATTACGCTGTGAGTTTTGTATTGGTTTACAATTACCCATAGTGTCTGTTGAGGAAGATAAAGTGATTCTTATAGGTTTTTCTTGTTAAATACCGAAAACAACCTAGTATGGGGCGAGTCCCCAATTTGTTCTAACTTGTGAGTTATAGTTATAAGGAAAAGTTTTTACCTTTTGTGAACACGTAATAAACTGTGTGTCTGGATCAGTGCGGAAAAACGTATTTAATTGTCCATTACTATTTTTTACCAGGCCGTTCGCTACATAAGGTGTACGTGGTTTAAATTGTACGTTGTAAACGCGACAAAAATGTGTCAATTCGCTATAAAAACAGCCATTTCCATTATCTGTGGCTAAAGTATCTGGAATTCCGATCTAAGCAATCAAGTGGTTAAACAAAAATTTTAGGGCGTTCGCTGCAGCATTACGTATTGAAGTGTGTTGAACTATATAATGTGAAAAAGTATCTACAATAATTTAGAGGTATGATTTTCCATCTGAAGATGGGGTTATAGGTCCGTCCTTTCATATTCATTGAGATACGACAGTTGAAGTGTATTGAAATTTCAAAGAATGGCTACTGATGAACCATTAGGAGATTTGGCACGGTTCTCCTAATTTTGGAATCCCAGCAATCTTGTGTAAGATTTGCTATCCTGGTTTTAATATTAGGGAAATAGTATTCTTTTTTAATCGATGCTTGAGTTTTTTTCACTACCAGGATAACCTGGATATTGTGTATGTGCTCTAGAAAATCTTACTCGAAGTGAAAAAAGTCGTAAAATATTTTTCGGCGTTTTTGTTTCTTGAAGATAATATAATAATTGATCCGATTCGTTTTTACTTAAATCTTGGAAACAACAATAATAGTGAAAGAGTCCCATATTTGCTTTGATCGTTAGTGTAGGGGTAATCGGGCGATTTTTAGATTGTTTCCAGAGAATAATTGTCTGAAAACTGGCTCTTGTAGTTGTGTTTCACTTGAGAGGGATTCATTCAATTCACTTTTCTCCGTGAAAACTAACTGTAAATTTTTGGTGATGTAGGTATAAAAATTTGCCATTCCTGTAAGTGAGAACCATATACGGTTTATTAGTGCTGAATGATCTGCATGTTGTGGATGAATCGTAATTGCTTCTGTTTTATTAGTTTGAAAAGTAACGTCTGTACATTGTACTATTGGAGATGCTTCAACATTAAAATGTTTTTGTTGAAATTGTTTAGTTCGCTGACTTTGTATGTGCTCTAAGGGTTGTGCTTTTATTGAACATGCAACACGAGAGACAGGAAGATAGATATCATTTTCTAGCTCTACTTTAAACAATTATTTTTAATTCGTATGTATATAGGAGAGTGTGGTGGTTGTAGTTGTTTCTGTGGTTAAAATTGTAACATATTCTTTTAGACAGCGTAGTGGCACTGTATTGGTGGATTTGTTGATTGTGTTTCATGAAAAAATTTTTTGATTCTGTTATTCCTACTGTTTTTAGGCCAGGTTCATATTGTGCTGTGGATGTTAATGAGTGACATAATTAAATTGGGAATGATAGTTATTTTTTTGGCTGTGTAGTCTTGAAAATTTCATTTAAATGAGCAGAAAATTTCAAACTCTGTGGTTGGGTTTATTCCTCGTCGTAAACAAAAAGAGTGCTAGTTTGTGATCTGCAAACAGTATAAGGGTGACGTGACCCTTGTATAAGAACTTCGTATTCCGAAAATGAATAAATTATTGCAGAGCATTCTCGTAAAATGGCGGAAAGTCGGAGTTCTGCCGTTAAAAAAAAATACGATAATTTGCTAGAATTGATCCTATTGTCCGGAATTGTTTTTCTGAAGTAATGCTGCGCCTAATCCGTAGTTTGAAGCATCGCATGGAACACAAAATTGTTATTCTGCATTAGGAGAAGCAAAACGTAGTGTACCGTCTGTGAGTTCCTATTTGATTTTGTCAGAAGGTTGTTGTAATTCAGGTCTCCATTTGAAATCAACCCAGCCCTTAGTTGGAGGTAGAGTGGCCGTAAATGTATCGTAAAATATGTGTGTTATATATATTACGATAAATTTTACGGCCATTCTACCTCCAACTAAAGACTTGGTTGATTTCAAATGGAGACCTGAATTACAACAATCTTTTGACAAAATCAAAAAGGAACTCAAAGACGGTACACTACGTTCTTTATTTGGTGTCCTAAAAATTTTACAGACTCTAAGAAGAAAAAAGTTTTATCTAGTGCAGCTTTGAGTTTTTCGCTCTTGAGGATTTGATAATGTTTGTCAGGAGATCGAAACATTGTGTCTGTTGCTAGGTCTTTTTTGAAGACGGCATTTTGTTTTGACGTATTATAAGAGTAAATATACCACTCATAAAGGATGAAAATGTAGCTCGGCCGATGGAAATACCATAAAATATGCGCTTAAAGCAGCATTGTTATCAATGACAAATATTGATAACCATGTTGAAGGTTTATCTAGTGGCGTTTGATTACATGCACTATTCATGTCAGAAACCGAAAAACCTATCGAGAAAATCGGTCCTTTAATGTGTGTTAATGTAATTTGTATGGACTTTATTGGACAGGTACACTTTGTTTCGTCAATCGATTTGTTCAATTGACGAGACTCTAATACAATTCTTAAAGATTCTCCTTTTGAGGTTTTATAACGGGTTTAATGAATTTGTTTCCCGTAGTGATTGATTCGGTGTTCACAGGGGCGATTTTATCAAAATCTGTAAGTAGCTTTTGTACTTTCTTTTGCAATTGTCAAGCAATACGTTTGGCACGTTTTTTTAAAGAATGATGTACCTTTCACAGGCAGATTTAACTCTACTTTAATTTTGCCTACATCAAAATTAGAAGTGGCTAAAAAGCTTTTATAGTGAATTAGAAGTTGAGCTAATTGTTCAAATCCGACCTGGTATTGTTTTGTATGTTCGAATTTAAACTAAACACTTAAAGAGAAGTTTCCTCTGTTTTTGTGATCAGGGATGTTTTATATGTATTTGAAAGGTTTTTCGTTGTGCTTTGCATACTCGTTCTTGATTTTTTCGTAGTTTGAAGCAGTATAATTTTTAAGTGTTTCATATAAACCGTGCGTTAAATAGTTTGGAATATAAACATCCATAAATTCTGAGACTTCTTAAACAATACTTTGGTTATCATTTACTGAAATATCTCGTTGTGCATATCCAATAATTCCTTTACTTAGTGTATGTTGATGATTTAGAGAATTCTGGATCAGATTTGGTCTGAAAAATCAAAAAAGGTTACTCTAATTTATTAATGTTCATTGTGGATGATTGTGATTATTAATGCTCATCGAATGATTTGAATAGCTGTTTGTCCGTTTGTCGAGCGTCTCTTGCATTCGAATGCAGAATTACTTAGTATGCGCTGTCCAAAAGAGTGAACGTATAAGGAGTGGTCTCCAATAAATACAAATAATGTTGATCAATATGGTGGTGATTATGTTTCAAAATTTTTTTATCTCCAGTGTATGATATAAAATTTTTATAGATTCTACATATTTTTCTAAGACTCGAGTTCCTGCAATAATGAATTTTGTGTATGATATATGAAAAATTAATCTAAGAAATGTATTTCAGTGCTTTCGGTGTTCCGTCACGTCTGGATAAAAATCAAGTTTTACTGTTCTATGTGACTGTAGCTTAGTATTAAGTATTTGGTATTTGCTGCGAAGAGAACAATTGCAGATGTCTTTATTTGAAATTTGCGATACGCTTTAATTACTTTCCAAATATCTTTTTAAGTACATTTAGCGTGGCACCGGAATCGATTAGAAAGTCCATTTCAATGTGTGGTGGAGATGTTGTTCCAGTATGTTCAGTTCCTTGTAATTGAGGTCAAAAAAATGTATTCTTCATTGAAAGTATTAAATCCTTCTTGGCAATTAAAGTACTCATCCTGTCTATATTGGTTTAACTCTAAAAATAAATCGTTCAACTGTTCCGTAGGTAATTGTTCCTCTGAAACACTTTGAGGTTCGGTATTTTTAGTGTGAGAAGTGGTTTCGCTTGTTTTTTCTTGGTCCAAAAGTGAGTTAATGTAATTTTGTTCATTTTTAGGGCGATCTCTGAGGAACCGACTTCTAGAACGATTTACATCTCTGCTATATTTTGGCGACTGTGTTCATGAGATAGAAGTGTAATTACTATTATAATTTGGTTTCTTGGATGAAACCTTCTGTCTTTAGGTATGGGGAACCCGATCTGCTTGGTGGTTTAAAATTAATAATTCCATAGTAGGGTTTTGAGTTTAAAGTAGGAGTTCTATTAGAGCTTCTATGGTGAGAAGTGCCTCGATTACCCCTGCTGTTGCTCCTGGAGCAATAATTGAACGGTAAAAGTTTACCAGTCATTATGTTTGATGTTAACTGTTTAGTAGGGAGATTTTGATTTAACATCGTTGCTTGATTATATGTTTGTTTTGGAAGTTAGGTTTATCGAGCAGTTTTGTGTACCATCAATCAGGGTAAGTAGATATACTGTGTCCTGATTGTGAACAATTTTTAAAAAATGTTAAGAAGTGGGTTTTTGCTTAAAATTTGGGTCACTTGAGTACTTGTGTCTTACTACGTTGATCCCATAAGCTATGTATTGTTCCGTAGTTCGGATATTATCTTCTGTGAGATTATCTATTTCTTGTGATATCTTCATGGTGTATCTTCCCTACTAAATTTGCAAGCTGAAGTCCCAATGCTAGCTATCTTTTTCAGAGCGGTTCGTGCTAGTTGTTTGTCTAATGATTTAACCAATATATTATTCATTTGTGCAAGTCACACATCTAGGGCATTATTAACATATTCTTTTCTAGCCCTTTGTTCATTTCAAACTGTTAGTATTCTAAATTGCTCTCCTGAAAACTGACGCACGTGTGATGTTTTCTAAAAGTAAGTTTGCGTGTGTCTTCAATGGTTGGTTATTAAATGTATTTTGGGATTCTCGACAAAAAACTTGCCAATTCATTTTATTCTCTGGTAAATAAATGTGATTTAGGGCCTTTTGGGTCAGTACCATCAAGCGGTAAAAAGTGTTGTTGCATATGTACTGGTTCTCCTAAATAAGGGAACATCATTTGTGAATTTCTCACGACAACTGGTGAAGGTGTTTGTGTTGACGTTGCTTGTAAAAAATAAGGCGTCGGAACGTTTGTTGTTTGTTGATTATTTTGTGAGTTGAAATGCCTAATAAAGTTTATTAGCTGTTGTGGTGCTTCCACAGAAGCATTTGCGCTCATCTTGGTTATATTTGTACATGAATATGGTTGGTTTTTGGCGTTCTGATTCTGCAATGTGATTTGAGAGCGGTCAATTTTGAATTGTTGGATAATCTCAGATGCTATTTCTTGTCTATATATTTTCTTGCATATATATATATATATATATATATATATATATCTGCTCTTAACTGTGCTGCGGCAGTGTTAAATGTTGATGCTAGTCGTTTTAGAAACTTGAAAGGTGATTTGTTGAGTCCGCATCCGGGTGAATTTCTGCCTATACTCTTAAGATTGCAAATAATGTATCTGATAGGGGGTGGAATAAAGTGTCATAAATAATAGAGGTATGAATATCTGTGATTGGGTCACAAATGAAAAGAACTGTACTTTTTGTGAGTTGTTTACCGTATATTTCTATGAGATATGAATGTGGAGGCCGAGCATCAATAGTTTGCTCAAATATTTAATTTATTAAAACAAATAATTGTTGACATATTTCTTTTCCAAATAAAATACAACTGTAAACGTGTCAGAGGAGACCCCAAACGTGAGCTCAGCAGGAAACTAAGAATAGGCAGAACGGATTAAAATCATTAAAAAATAAGGGATCCAAAACTGCTATAAAAGAAAATCACGGGTTACACCTTGTAAAAACGAAGTGTTAGCTTGACTTTTCTTTAAAAATCACAGCTGCTGTCACTTATACGGAAGTGAAGTGAAAGAACTCAGCCTCGTAAAATTCCGCATAGGTCTGATTCCACACATTTCAACGCTTAATAAAATTAAGCGTGTGTGTGTCGCAGATTGCTGTGACAAATCAGATAATTATGCCTGAGATTTGTTGTAGTCATAGAGACTTGGTTTAGTTTTTGAGGAAAACTAAGGAAAACGGGAACTCAAGGTTGAGCAGAACACTAGAAGTTTTAGTTGAAGTCAAATTGGCTTTGAAAGATATAAAAAAAAACAATTCTCACAACAAAATACAGTCTGTCTAACGGTTTTAAATCAGAGTTGATAAATCTGAAAATTAGAGTCTCGAAAGAAAAGCGGAAAACTTAAAGGTTTGAATGTTAAATTGATAAACACTGCGGATTGTCCAATTCTCACTTGAGCAGTTAAATACTGTGTCTTGCTAACGTGAAACTTGTAATTTATCTAACCATCGATTTGGTCTTGAAAGTTTAAGTAACTTGGGAGAAAGGAAATCAACGAACCTCTGATAGCTAAACATAAGAATGACATTTTTTTCTAAGACCAGACGAACAATTTAATATAGGTTCGTTGAAAGTAATATGTGGTAAAAGATAGATAGAATTGAGTTTTCCGAAACAAAAACCTAGATGCTACGTCGTCTTAATGGCTTCGGCCCAAGTGACTAACGAAGGACCTCTGTTTTGACCAATGATCCAATTCCGCTTCTGGCAAAAAATGGTTTCTTCTCTGTGAATTGTGTTCTATTCTGAAACCGAATGTACCCCATAGATTTGTATAAAACATAAACTGTGAGCAACCTATGGGGAAAGAAATTTTTGGTTTTGAATAGCCCCAACTTGAATTATAGAGTTATTAAACAAAACTCTTGATTAGTAGATTGGAAATCACTCAGGAGTTCCAGCAATCGACTTTATTATACAGCAACGCTGAACGATTAGTTATTTGGACTAACAAATCAACGTTTAATGCGACGGTAATTTACAGTATAGGGTATATAAATTTACAGAAGCAAATTGCACAACTTAGTATTCAGACAGCATGAAAACCGGTAACAGCAAACTGGGCGGTAAAAAAATTTTCCTTGTCCTTAATCGGAAAGCAGCCGTTACTTTTGGTCCTCCGAACTGGACAGTGGAATACAACCCGCCGCTTTATCTCGAACAAAACAAAAAGCCAACAGGGCACTTCGAGTTGCACAGTCGAACGACGTTGAGGTGCCAACTTTCCCGAAAACAAAACCAAGGGACAGAAAAATATCAGACTGCGGCGTCAGAGTTAAGAAATTGTGACTCGGTCGCGTAGTCACAGCAACCTCGAGAGACAAAATACCCACTAAACAAAGCAAATTGAGCTGATGAAGAAAGAAGGCTACGAACTGATCAACAATAAGGATCGGTCTAGCAAAGTTAAAACAGTATTTAATCAAATTTAGCAATCTGATATTAGCCTAGAGAAGCGGCCTGACAAAAGAGGTGATATCTTTAACAATTTGGAATCCTACCAAATACACAAACTCCGACAACGCGAACATTTTATCAGCCTAGAAGCTGACTGGTTGCCAAATATCAACAGTCAGACAAGCATGTTGAGAACGCAGAATCAGACCCCTCTCCAAAGCAAGGCCCCCGAGGCAAATGATAAAGTTTCAAGATCTATCGGTCTATCGGAGAAACGTCGCAAAGCTCAGTTAGGAATCAACAAAAGGAACACCCGGACAATAAGTCCAAAGCGTCTTCCGATAAAAAGACAAAGAAAGTAGAGAAACTAGCCGCTCTAGACAAGGAATTTAATTCCAAAATGCGTTGGAGGAACATTGAAAATGAAATGAAGCAAAAGTACCATGAGATGGAACTGCACCGTTTGGAAGAAGAATTGACTCTGAAACTGAAATACAAAAAGGAGGCACTTGATGCAAGAGACTCTTGTTCTGATGTTTTTTCCGCGCTTTGTATAAGAAGTCGATCGCTTTTTAATTGGAAATCTTGAATAATTGAAACTTGTAATTTATCTAACCATCGATTTGGTCTTGAAAGTTTAAGTAACTTGGGAATAAGGAAATCAATGAACCTCTGATAGCTAAACATTAGAATGACATTTTTTTTCTATGACCAGACGAACAATTTAATATAGGTTCGTTGAAAGTAATATGTGGTGAAAGATGGATAGAATTGAGTTTTCCAAAACAAAAACCTAGATGCTACGTCGTCTTAATGGCTTCGGCCCAAGTGACTAACGAAGGACCTCTGTTTTGACCAATAATCCAATTCCGCTTCTGGCAAAAAATGGTTTCTCCTCTGTGAATTGTGTTCTATTCTAAAACCGAATGTACCCCATAGATTTGTATAAAACATAAACTGTGAGCAACCTATGGGGAAGAAATTTTTGGTTTTGAATAGCCCCAACTTGAATTATAGAGTTATTAAACAAAACTCTTGATTAGTAGATTGGAAATCACTGAGGAGTTCCAGCAAAACCGGTAATAGCAAACTGGGCGGTAAAAATTTTTCCTTGTCATTAATCGGAAAGCAGCCGTTACTATTGGTCCACCGAACCGGACAGTGGAATACAACCCGCCGCTTTATCTCGAACAAAACAATAAGCCAACAGGGCACTTCGAGTTGCACCGTCGAACAGTAGTCACAGCAACCTCGAGAGACAAAATACCCACTAAACAAAATAAAAAATTGAGCTGATGAAGAAAGAAGGCTACGAACTGATCAACAATAAGGATCGGCCTAGCAAAGTTAAAACAGTATTTAATCAAAATTAGCAATCTGATATTAGCCTAGAGAAGCGGCTTGACAAAAGAGGTGATATCTTTAACAATTTGGAATCTTACCAAATACACAAACTCCGACAACGCGAACATTTTATCAGCCTAGAAGCTGACTGGTTGCCAAATATCCACAGTCAGATGAGCATGTTGACTACGCAGAATCAGACCCCTCTCCAAAGCAAGGCCCCCGAGGCAAATGATAAAGTTTCAAGATCTATCGGTCTATCGGAGAAACGTCGCAAAGCTCAGTTAGGAATCAACAAAAGGAACACCCGGACAATAAGTCCAAAGCGTCTTCCGATAAAAAAGACAAAGAATGTAGAGAAACTAGCCGCTCTAGACAAGGAAGTTAATTCCAAAATGCGTTGGAGGAACATTGAAAATGAAATGAAGCAAAAGGACCATGAGATGGAACTGCACCGTTTGGAAGAAGAATTGACTCTGAAACTGAAATACAAAAAGGAGGCACTTGATGCAAGAGACTCTTGTTCTGATGTTTTTTCCGCGCTTAGTATAAGAAGTCGATCGCTTTTTAATTGGAAATCTTGAATAATTGAAACTTGTAATTTATCTAACCATCGATTTGGTCTTGAAAGTTTAAGTAACTTGGGAGAAAGGAAATCAATGAACCTCTGATAGCTAAACATTAGAATGACATTTTTTTTCTATGACCAGACGAACAATTTAATATAGGTTCGTTGAAAGTAATATGTGGTGAAAGATAGATAGAATTGAGATTTCCAAAACAAAAACCTATATGATACGTCGTCTTAATGGCTTCGGCCCAAGTGACTAACGAAGGACCTCTGTTTTGACCAATAATCCAATTCCGCTTCTGGCAAAAAATGGTTTCTCCTCTGTGAATTGTGTTCTATTCTGAAACCGAATGTACCCCATAGATTTGTATAAAACATAAACTGTGAGCAACCTATGGGGAAGAAATTTTTGGTTTTGAATAGCCCCAACTTGAATTATAGAGTTATTAAACAAAACTCTTGATTAGTAGATTGGAAATCACTGAGGAGTTCCAGCAAAACCGGTAATAGCAAACTGGGCGGTAAAAAATTTTCCTTGTCATTAATCGGAAAGCAGCCGTTACTATTGGTCCACCGAACCGGACAGTGGAATACAACCCGCCGCTTTATCTCGAACAAAACAAAAAGCCAACAGGGCACTTCGAGTTGCACAGTCGAACAGTAGTCACAGCAACCTCGAGAGACAAAAAACCCACTAAACAAAATAAAAAATTGAGCTGATGAAGAAAGAAGGCTACGAACTGATCAACAATAAGGATCGGCCTAGCAAAGTTAAAACAGTATTTAATCAAATTTAGCAATCTGATATTAGCCTAGAGAAGCGGCTTGACAAAAGAGGTGATATCTTTAACAATTTGGAATCTTACCAAATACACAAACTCCGACAACGCGAACATTTTATCAGCCTAGAAGCTGACTGGTTGCCAAATATCCACAGTCAGATGAGCATGTTGACTACGCAGAATCCAAAGCAAGGCCCCCGAGGCAAATGATAAAGTTTCAAGATCTATCGGTCTATCGGAGAAACGTCGCAAAGCTCAGTTAAGAATCAACAAAAGGAAAACCCGGACAATAAGTCCAAAGCGTCTTCCGATAAAAAGACAAAGAAAGTAGAGAAGCTAGCAGCTCTAGACAAGGAATTTAACTCCAAAATGCGTCGGAGGAACTTGAAAATGAAATGAAACAAAAGGACCATGAGATGGAACTGCACCGTTTGGAAGAAGAATTGACTCTGAAACTGAAATACAAAAAGGAGGCACTTGATGCAAGAGACTCTTGTTCTGATGTTTTTTTCCGCGCTTAGTATAAGAAGCCGATCGCTTTTTAATTGGAAATCTTAAAGGAGCAAGGAAGTTTTCGCCTGGCTCGATAAATCAGATAATATTGAAAACTTTAAAGACTGTAGTTTCGATTAGGCAAAAAATGAGCACGACATCAATCGGGTCAGTTTTGACCAAAAAACGTACTTCAATGCAGATCTCCTAGCAGCGAGCTTCCCGACCGGTCTGAGCGCAATTTACCGATCAGTAGTATTCAGCCGCCAAAGTTGAAGTTAAATTCCTTCGACGGAATTCCATTCGAGTGGCTGGAATGGTCGAACAACCAACAGTTCATAACCGCGCCATACCTAAGTCGGAGAAAAGGAGCCACTTGAAAACATTGCTGACTGTCAGAACAAGAGCGGCTATAGACAGTATGGGCTACGAAGATCTATGTGGTGAAGCTTGGGCTTTGTTGGAACTGAGGTTTGGCCGACCTTACGTTGAGGCACATTTCAATACTTTGCGAAATCAACAGGCAAGCCGAAAGCATGATTCAAAAGTTTTAGTCAGTTTTTCAACAACAATCAGTAACGTAGTCAGTGTTCTGAATTACTACAAATATGAAGGCGATTTGCGATCTAGTGCAACACTGCAAATTGCGATTGAAAAGTTGCCACCTAAATTGAAGAGAAATGGTGGTTCTATGTAGATGAAACCAATGGGGACTGACCAGATCTATGTCTCCTGGAGAATTGGTTATCAAAAATGGTGTTGATTTAAGAAGGCATGTCACAGTCCCCAGGGAACGTAAGGAGGATCATCGAAGAAAGGCGAACAAAACTAAGCAGTCCTCTAAAACCTCGAATTTTAGTGCGAGTTCAAACGTAAAGGAAGCGCAGCCAACCAATAACGATCACTGCTCAATAGCAGATGGAACACACAAATTTTTCCTTTTATAAGAACATGAATGTGATTGATCGTTATGCAGCTGTGAGAAAGCAACGCTTATGTTATGGATGTCTGAGAAAAGAACATTCAATTAAAGATTGTAAAGCCAACGCTTGCGGTATAAATGAATGTACCAAAAACCACAACCGATTACAACACTCAGAAAACCCAATGGACCAGGACAATCACGCAGTAAATGTAACCGCTGCAAAAATCAACCAAATTAACGAAATTACGAGTTTTCTTAAAATAGTTCCAGTCTCGATTCAGAGTGGCAGCAACACATATGCTTTCCTCGCTAGCGGATCAACGATATCATTCATCGACCATGGCGTTAACGAGAAGCTGCAAGCCAAAGGTACCGATGCTACGGCTCAAAATATCTCTCATACACGGAAAGAAAAATTTGAAGACAGAAAGGGTTCCTCTCCAAATAAAGGGACTACATTCAACGATGCATTCAATCGAAGCGTTTGCACACTTGTCAATCACCTTGGGAAGTACAAACTACAACTACCATGGAATGAACCAAAACTTCAATCACCTGAGTGTTCTACCCAACAAAAGCTTCAACTTGATGGAAGTTGGCATCATACTCGGTCAAGATGCTTATGAGCTACAACGTCCATTGGACTACAGGATAGAAGCACGAAGTGAACTTTTCGCCGTTCTAACAGAACTAGGATGGGTAGTCAGTGGACCCGGGCCAAAGAAGACAAAATGTTTGTCATTTCGCCTTCATAGAAGATGTAAAAGTGGCTGCGAATATCCAAATCCTGTGGGACATAGAAACCTATGCTTCCAAAATCAACTTCGTCAGTCAGTCAAAGAAAGAACTGCAGGCACAAAAGATGCTAGAGAAAACGAAGAAGTTTAAATTCGAGCCGTACGAAGTGGGAATGCTGTGGAGTGAACCAGAGACAAACCTACCGAACAACTACAGCTCACCCTTGGGTCAACTTTACTCACTGAAGCGCAGTTTCCAAAGGGACCCAAATTTAAAAAGTTTTTATCAACAGTCAATAGATACAGATGTAAAAAAGATTCATAAAGATATTGGACGCCTACAAAGTGAAAAACACCTTCGGAAAAGAATGGTATTTATCATATCATCCAGTGGTAAACCCGAACAAGTCTGGAAATGTAAGACGAGTTTCCAATGCTGCATCAAAGTACGAAGAAGTATGCCTAAATGACAAACTACTAGTAGGAGCTGATCTGCTACACGGGTCGATTGGAACAGATTTTAGATTCCGTGAAGGACCCATAGCCCAGACAGCTGACATCGAATCGATGTTTCTACAAGTGCAATTTTCCGAACAGGATAGAAGTTGCTTGAGGTTCTCATGGCGTCCGAGAAACAAAGAACCTTTTCAGATATACGAATATCAGAGTCATGTATTCGGAGCTAAGAGTTCTTCAACTTGTGCAAACTATGTTGTCAAGCGAGTGGGTGTCGACAATGAAGAAATGTATCCAAGAGCGGCAAAGGCAGTACAAAACAATCTTTTACATGGACGATTTCATCAAATCGGTAAAAACCCCTGAAGTAGCAATTGAAGTCTTCAATCAGCTACAGCTTTTTCCCTCAAAACATGGACTTGAACTCAAGAACTGGATAAGCAACAACGATGCAGTTACCAAAGCAACACCAGAGGGCTTGAAGTTGATCCGCAACATTAAGCAAGTCGAAGTTCAACCCAATACGGAGAGATCTTCAGTGCTGGGACTACAATGGACAGTTACTGATGATAGTCTTCAATTGTGCAGAGGTACGAACAAGGAAGTTCAAACAATCATAACCTAGAAGAAGATTCTGTCACTGGTATCCTCAGTATTCGACCCAATCGGATTGTTTGCTCCGTTCAGTGTTCACATGAGACGACTTCTGGAAGGCATCTGGGTTAAGAATGGGCAACACCGGGACAGCGAAGCGGAGCCTAGTGAAGAAGCAGATTTCCTGAAATGGAAAAAACAATTTCCTATTGTAGCTGAAACATGCATCGATAGAATGTACTTTAATAGAGAGAGAATAAAACCGAACTTCATGTGTCTGCTGACGTATCTGAAGACGCGATATGTGCAGTCGTCTATCTACGTTGACGACCGAAAGCAAACTCAGCTGACTTACCATTCGTCATTAGAAAATGCAGAACGAAACCGATGAGGCCCATTTCAATACTCCAACTGGATTTACAAGCGGCGGTCATGGCATTGAGGTTGAAAGAACAGATAGTCAAGGAACATGAAAGGAAGTAAATAGTTGCAAATTTTGGTCAGACTGAACTACGGTATTGCAGTGGATACACAGTTCCCATCGCAAACAACAAGTGTTTTTGGCGAATTGAGTAGCTGAGATACTGGACACAACCGATGTGAGCGGTATCAACAAGCCAGCGGACTTTGGCACCAGGGAAATTAGCCTAAGAGAAGTGAGTGTTTCACTGGGCCGGCCTGGTGGAAGCGACCAGAAAGTGCATGGCCAGAGCAACTGAACCTAATCTTTGCCTTAGATGATGAGAATATACAATCATCAGTCTTCATGATACAGACTGAACAGAAGAAAGTTGTTTTTCAGTGGGAACGATTCATTTACTGTAACAGACTAGTGAATACATACGTACAGCGTGCTTTGATCAAATACAAACCAGCCACACTTGTAGTCAGCTTTAGAAAGCGCAAAAAGCAAAGGCAACCATCCTGAAGTTAATACAGCGAGAACAGTTTGGTGAAGAGGTTAAATCTCTCAAGATTGAAAAGGAAATCTCAAAAAGCAGCAAAGTTCTACAATTCTCAACTTTCCTGGATGAAGATGGACTTATTCGTGTTAAAGGCAGAATAGGTAAAAGTCATTGGGACTTCAATGCAAAACATCAAATACTGCTACATTGGAAACATCATGCAGTTGAATTATTGTTTCAAAACGAGCACAAGAACAAGAAACACGAAGGCACAGAGCATGTCAGAAACATTGCTCAGCAGAAGATATGGATCCTATGCATACGAAACGCCTGACGATCAATCAAGGACAAGTGTGTTAACTGCAGAAAGGGCAGATAATACGATAATTCCAGTAATGGCAGGTCTACCCGAAGAGCGGTTAGATGCTTCAACAGCACTTACAAATGTTGGAGTTGACTGCTTTGGCCATTTCGCTGTGAAGACTGGGCAAAAAAACGAAAAGTGATTGTGTTGTCTGTTCATATGTCTAGCTGTGAGAGCGGTGGACATAGAAGTGGTACCCAAGTTAGACAAAGATAGTTGTCTCAGACCAATCACGCAATTTATTGCACGGAGAGGTAAACCGAGTACAATAATAAGAGAAAAAGGGACAAGTTTTTTTTGGAGCTGAACGAGAGTTTGCAGAGTACGTTGCTGCGTCGAATAAAGAAGGGACCGAAGAACATCTGATTCAGCAAGAAATCCTACCACCCGCAGCTCCTCACTTTAGAGGGGTATGTGAACGATTGGTCAGAAGTTGCAACAAAGCAATGTATGCAGTGTTCGTGAACAGATCAGTCACCGAGGACGTTCTTTCAACTACGAGGTTTTTTGTGGAGCAATTGTTGAATGCGAGAATGCGGACTCTCTTAAGTTCAGATGTTAATGATTTAGAAGCACTGACCCCCCAATGATTTCATGCTCGGCAACACGAACGTTTGCTTACCATAACTACCATGCGCAGAAGATATTGTCGACCATCGAAAGTGCCTGCAACAAACTCAAGCTTATTCTAATCTCATTTGGGACAGACTTCGAAAGAAGTATCTGCTAACGTTGAACAACCGGCAAAATTGGAAATCTTCAGTGAACAAAAACCTTGCAGAAGTCGATATCGTTTGGTTGATCAAAGACAGTGACAAGCGATGATATTATATTCAGGATCGAGTCACACAGAACATCGATTTGTCCGACGGAGTGATTCGATCAGCGAAAGTTCGAACGACCGATGGAGTTTACAAGAGACCAGTGGTGAAGCTCGCTCCTGTGTTACCAAACAAGGAAGATGTTTTTACAATGGACAACAGGGCCGACAATGTGGAGGCCGAGCATAAATAGTTCCCTCTAACATTTACTTTATTAAGACAAACAATTGTCGACATATTTCTTTTCTAGATATAATACAGCTGTACACGGGCTAAAGGAGCCCCGCAATCGTGCGCTTAGTAGAAAAATAAGAACAGGCAGACCGGATTAAAGTCTTTAGAATGCAAGAGAACTAATACTGCTATGAAACAAAAATTACTGTTTACACCTGGTAACAAAAAACTAAATTACAGTTTACATCTGGTAACAAAAAAGCGTTAGCTTAGTTTATCTTAATAAATAACAGCTACTGCCAATTATACGGAACTGAAGTGAAAGTACTGATCTTTGTGAAATTCTGCATAGGTCTTATTCCACAAATTTCAAAGCTTTATAAAATTAAGTGTGTGTGTGTCGCAGATTGCTGTGACAAATCTGATAATTATGCCTGAGCTGTGATGTGGTCATAAAAGCTGGTTTTAATTTTTGTGGAAAACTATGGAAAACGGGACCTCTAGGTTGAGCAGAACATCAGATGTATAAGTTGAAGTCAAGTTGGCTTGGAAAGAACTAAAAAAAATTATTCTCACAACAAAATACAGTCTGCCTAACCATTTTAAATCAGAGTTGGTGAATTAGAGCATCGAAATAAGAAACTCAAAAGTTTGAAGGTTAAATTGATAAATTTTGCTGATTGTTGCCTTCTCACTTGAGCAGTAAAACACTGTGTCTTGCTAAAGTGAAACTTGTAACTTATCTAACCGTCGATTTGGTCTTGAAAGTTTAAGTAACTGAGAGAAAGGAAATTAATAAACCGCTGATAGCTAAACATCATTGATGACAATAATATCCTGTTCTATGACCAGACGAACGATTTAATATAAGTTCGTTGAATATAATAGGTGGTGTAAGATAGATTTATAGTTCACAGGCTTGAATTTTCTAAACCAAAAAGCTAGATGCTACGTTGTCTCTGTGGTTCCGGCCACCGTGACTAACGAAAGACCTCTTTTTTGACCAATAACTCAATTCCGTTTCTGGGTTTTCCTCTGTGAATTATGTTCTATTCTGAAACCGAATGTACCTCTTAGATTCGTATAAAACATAAACTGTGACCAGCCTATAGGGAAAGAAATTTTGGTTTTGAATATGCCCCAACTTGAATTATAGAGTTATTAATCAAAACTCAGAAAAATTACTTGATTAATTGATTGGAACTTACTGAGTAGTTCCAGCAATCGAAATGATTTTTCAGCAGAGCTGAACAGTTACTTATTTGGACAACCAAAACAACGTTTAATGCGACAGAAATTTAATGCGACGTAACATACAATGAAAGAAAAGCTGTTCGAGAAATTGGACGCCTTTTTTAGCAGAGGTTAAAGAGGCTGTTGCTCAATACAAAAACAGTGATTTTTTTTGTTGAAGTGCTGTGTTTTATAGTTAGTTTAATTTGTCCGCATTCCAAATTTTCGTGATTTCAAAGGATTTTATATCGGTTATTAGACGTTTGTTCTGTTGTCTGAGAATGTACTATTGGGTTTCATCGGAATGTGCGTGCGATTGAGGTGTTTAGCCATTGCGTTGGCTCATTTTAGATATTGCTCGAGTTTCATTCGTAGATTAACTTGTATTCATTTATTTGGTAGGATTGTGTCCTGTTTTTTTTCTAAATTTAAGTGTATAAGTTGGTATAAAGTTATTAAAAGCTATCTCTACGTTTCTCTTTAAGAGAAAAAATTAAGAAGTTCAAATGAGTTTTATATGAGTTCTTTTTACGGTTAGAGGTTGTAAACTCATTGGTTGCACCAGTTAAGGCAGACCCGAAGTGGGCTCTTTTTACAACTTTAGGGTATAGAGAGTTAGGGCTACTTACTTCTGACCGCGGAGTAGGCTTACCTAATTCTCTCAGACTAACCAACTCTTTAAAACAAAGAAGGTAAACTTCTATCAATACGGTGGTAGTACAATACAGCACCGGAGTCAAAAGTACACACATCGTGTAATTATCTAACAGCCTGTGTACAATAATGTTAGCGCTATATAAAAGAGAAAAGTGTCGTGTCAGTCTCTGATTGGCTGGAGGCGTACATTCAGTATTTCAACTGCTACAATTGTATCTAAGGGTACTTTAATCAACTCGCGTTCCCATTGCAAACAATTGCATATGTTACCGTTGACATAAAACGTTAACACCCAATTAACACCACGAAATCTACTTGTTAATCGGGTCTACAGGTTTACCACACTGTTATTATAAAAACAGTGGCAATACAATAGTGTGACGAAGTCGTACTCTGATCATAGTGACTCACTTGTCGATCGCAACCATAACCACGTGGCAAACTTCAGTATCAAGAAATTTAATTATAAAGAAGGTTTATTGTAATGTTAATTGCGCGTTGTAGACGCCCGGGTCGAATGTCCTCCCTAAAATCCTCCCATTTTGATGTAGCAACCGGGGGGTAATTTGTCTATGGGGGGTAAATTGATGTAGGAGTGTGGGGGTAATTTGTTTAGAGGGCGTAAAATGATGTAAGAGTTGGGCTGCAATGGGAGGACTTTTAAGGAATTACCCCCCCCCCCCTGACTGAAATTGCCATGTAAGAGTGGGCTGCAATGGACTGCAATGGGAGGACTTTTAAGGAATTACCCCCATGACTGAAATTGCCATGTAAGAGTGGGCTGCAATGGGCTGCAATTGGAGGACTTTTCAGGAATTACCCCCCTGACTGAAATTGCCATGTAAGAGTGAGCTGCAATGGGCTGCAATGGAAGGATTCTTAAGGAATTGCCCCCCATGACTGAAATTGCCATGTAAGAGGGGGCTGCAATGGGCTGCAATGGGAGGAGTTTTAAGGAATTACCCCCCCCCCCCCCTGACTGAAATTGCCATGTAAGAGTGGGCTGCAATGGGCTGCAATGGGAGGAGTTTTCAGGAATTACCCCCATGACTGAAATTGTCATTTAACAGTGGGCTGCAATGGGCTGCAATGGGAGGACTTTTAAGGAATTAACCCCCATGACTGAAATTGTTATGTAAGAGTGGGCTGCAATGGGGGGTAAAATGGTGTAAGAGTGAGGGGGTAATTTATCCAGAGGGGGTAAAATGATGTAAGAGTTGGGCTGCCAAGGGGGATAAAATGGTGTAAGAGTGAGGAAGTGATTTGTTCAGAGGGGGTAAAATGATGTAAGAATTGGGCTTACAAGGGGGGTAAAATGGTGTAAGAGTGAGGGGGTAATTTGTTCAGAGGGGGTAAAATGATGTAAGAATTGGGCTGCCACGGGGGGTTAAGTTGTGTAAGAGTGAGGGGTTAATTTGTCCAGAGGGGGTAAAATGAGGTAAGAATTGGGCTGCCACGAAGGATAAAGTTGTGTAAGAGTGAGGGGTTAATTTGTCCAGAGGGGGTAAAATGAGGTAAGATTTGGGCTGCCAAGGGGGGTAAAATGGTGTAAGAGTGAGGGGGTAATTTGTCCAGAGGGGTAAAATGAGGCAAGTGTTGGGCTGCCAAGGGGGTAAAATGGTGGAAGAGTGAGGGGGTAATTTGTTCAGAGGGGGTAAAATGATGTAAGAGTTGGGCTGCCAAGGGGGTAAAATTGTGTAAGAGTGAGGTGGTAATTTGTCCAGAGGGGGTAAAATGAGGTAAGAGTTGGGCTGCCAAGGGGGGTAAAATGGTGTAAGAGTGAGGGGGTAATTTATCCAGAGGGGGTAAAATGAGGTAAGAGTTGGGCTGCCAAGGGGGGTAAAATGGTGTAAGAGTGAGGGGGTATTTTGTTCAGAGGGGATAAAATGATGTAAGAGTTGGGCTGCCAAGGGGGATAAAATGGTGTAAGAGTGAGGAAGTGATTTGTTCAGAGGGGGTAAAATGATGTAAGAATTGGGCTTACAAGGGGGGTAAAATGGTGTAAGAGTGAGGGGGTAATTTGTTCAGAGGGGGTAAAATGATGTAAGAATTGGGCTGCCACGGGGGGTAAAGTTGTGTAAGAGTGAGGGGTTAATTTGTCCAGAGGGGGTAATATGAGGTAAGAATTGGGCTGCCACGAAGGATAAAGTTGTGTAAGAGTGAGGGGTTAATTTGTCCAGAGGGGGTAAAATGAGGTAAGATTTGGGCTGCCAAGGGGGGTAAAATGGTGTAAGAGTGAGGGGGTAATTTGTCCAGAGGGGTAAAATGAGGCAAGTGTTGGGCTGCCAAGGGGGTAAAATGGTGGAAGAGTGAGGGGGTAATTTGTTCAGAGGGGGTAAAATGATGTAAGAGTTGGGCTGCCAAGGGGGTAAAATTGTGTAAGAGTGAGGTGGTAATTTGTCCAGAGGGGGTAAAATGAGGTAAGAGTTGGGCTGCCAAGGGGGGTAAAATGTTGTAAGAGTGAGGGGGTAATTTGTCCAGAGGGGGTAAAATGAGGTAAGAGTTGGGCTGCCAAGGGGGTTAAAATGGTGTAAGAGTGAGGGGGTATTTTGTTCAGAGGGGATAAAATGATGTAAGAGTTGGGCTGCCAAGGGGGGTAAAATGGTGTAAGAGTGAGGAAGTGATTTGTTCAGAGGGGGTAAAATGATGAAAGAATTGGGCTGCCAAGGGGGGTAAAATTGTGTAAGAGTGAGGAGGTAATTTGCTCAGAGGGGGTAAAATGATGTAAGATTTGGGCTGCCAAGGGGGGTAAAGTTGTGTAAGAGTGAGGGGTTAATTTGTCCAGAGGTGGTAAAATGAGGTAAGATTTGGGCTGCCAAGGGGGGTAAAATGGTGTAAGAGTGAGGGGGTATTTTGTCCAGAGGGGGTAAAATGAGCTAAGAGTTGGGTTGCCAAGGGGGGTAAAATGGTGTAAGAGTTAGGGGATAATTTGTTCAGAGGGGGTAAAATGACGTAAGAGTTGGGCTGCCAAGGGGGGTAAAATGTTGTAGGAATGAGGGGGTAATTTGTTCAGAGGGGGTAAAATGATGTAAGAATTGGGCTGCCAAGGGGGTTAAAATGGTGTAAGAGTGAGGGGGTAATTTGTTCAGAGGGGGTAAAATGATGTAAGAGTTGGGCTGCCAAGGGGGTAAAATTGTGTAAGTATGAGGTGGTAATTTGTCCAGAGGGGGTAAAATGAGGTAAGAGTTGGGCTGCCAAGGGGGGTAAAATGATGTAAGAGTTAGGGGGTAATTTGTTCAGAGGGGGTAAAATGATGTAAGAATTGGGCTGCCAAGGGGGTTAAAATGGTGTAAGAGTGAGGGGGTAATTTGTTCAGAGGGGGTAAAATGATGTAAGAGTTGGGCTGCCAAGGGGGTAAAATTGTGTAAGAGTGAGGTGGTAATTTGTCCAGAGGGGGTAAAATGAGGTAAGAGTTGGGCTGCCAAGGGGGGTAAAATGGTGTAAGAGTGAGGGGGTAATTTGTCCAGAGGGGGTAAAATGAGGTAAGAGTTGGGCTGCCAAGGACGGTAAAATGGTGTAAGAGTGAGGGGGTATTTTATTCAGAGGGGATAAAATTATGTAAGAGTTGGGCTGCCAAGGGGGGTAAAATGGTGTAAGAGTGAGGAAGTGATTTGTTCAGAGGGGGTAAAATGATGTAAGAATTGGGCTGCCAAGGGGGTTAAAATGGTGTAAGAGTGAGGGGGTAATTTGTTCAGAGGGGGTAAAATGATGTAAGAATTGGGCTGCCAAGGGGGTTAAAATCGTGTAAGAGTGAAGGGGTAATTTGTTCAGAGGGGGTAAAATGATGTAAGAGTTGGGCTGCCAAGGGGATAAAATTGTGTAAGAGTGAGGTGGTAATTTGTCCAGAGGGGGTAAAATGAGGTAAGAGTTGGGCTGCCATGGGGGGTAAAATGGTGTAAGAGTGAGGGGGTAATTTGTCCAGAGGGGATAAAATGAGGTAAGAGTTGGGCTGCCAAGGGGGGTAAAATGGTGTAAGAGTGAGGGGGTATTTTATTCAGAGGGGATAAAATTATGTAAGAGTTGGGCTGCCAAGGGGGGTAAAATGGTGTAAGAGTGAGGAAGTGATTTGTTCAGAGGGGGTAAAATGAAGTAAGAATTGGGCTGCCAAGGGGGGTAAAATGGTGTAAGAGTGAGGGGGTAATTGTTCAGAGGGGGTAAAATGATGTAAGAATTGGGCTGCCACGGGGGGTAAAGTTGTGTAGAGTGAGGGGTTAATTTGTCCAGAGGGGGTAAAATGAGGTAAGATTTTGGTTGCCAAGGGGGGGTAAAATGGTGTAAGAGTGAGGGGGTAATCTGTCCAGAGGGGGTAAACTGAGGTAAGAGTTGGGTTGCCAAGGGGGGTAAAATGGTGTAAGAGTTAGGGGGTAATTTGTTCAGAGGGGGTAAAATGACGTAAGAGTTGGGCTGCCAAGGGGGGTAAAAATGATGTAAGAATGAGCGGGTAATTTGTTCAGAGGGGGTAAAATGATGTAAGAATTGGGCTGCCAAGGGGGTTAAAATGGTGTAAGAGTGAGGGGGTAATTTGTGCAGAGGGGGGAAAATGAGGTAAGAGTTGGGCTGCCAATGGGGGTAAAATGGTGTAAGAGTGAGGGGGTAATTTGTCCAGAGGGGTAAAAGAGCAAGTGTTGGGCTGCCAAGGGGGTAAAATGGTGGAAGAATGAGGGGGTAATTTGTTCAGAGGGGGTAAAATGAGGTAAGAGTTGGGCTGCCAAGGGGGGTAAAATGGTGTAAGAGTGAGGGGGTAATTTGTCCAGAGGGGGTAAAATGAGGTAAGCGTTGGGCTGCCAAGGGGGTAAAATGGTGTAAGAGTGAGGAAGTGATTTGTTCAGAGGGGGTAAAATGATGTATGAATTGGGCTGCCAAGGGGGGTAAAATGGTGTAAGAGTGAGGGGGTAATTTGTTTCAGAGGGGGTAAAATGATGTAAGAATTGGGCTGCCACGGGGGGTAAAGTTGTGTAAGAGTGAGGGGTTAATTTGTCCAGAGGGGGTAAAATGAGGTAAGACTTGGGTTGCCAAGGGGGTAAAAATGGTGTAAGAGTGGGGGGGTAATCTGTCCAGAGGGGGTAAACTGAGGTAAGAGTTGGGTTGCCAAGGGGGGTAAAATGGTGTAAGAGTTAGCGGGTAATTTGTTCAGAGGGGGTAAAATGACGTAAGAGTTGGGCTGCCAAGGGGGGTAAAATGGTGTAAGAATGAGGGGGTAATTTGTTCAGAGGGGGTAAAATGATGTAAGAATTGGGCTGCCAAGGGGGTTAAAATGGTGTAAGAGTGAGGGGGTAATTTGTGCAGAGGGGGTAAAATGAGGTAAGAGTTGGGCTGCCAATGGGGGTAAAATGGTGTAAGAGTGAGGGGGTAATTTGTCCAGAGGGGTAAAAGAGGCAAGTGTTGGGCTGCCAAGGGGGTAAAATGGTGGAAGAATGAGGGGGTAATTTGTTCAGAGGGGGTAAAATGAGGTGAGAGTTGGGCTGCCAAGGGGGGTAAAATGGTGTAAGAGTGAGGGGGTAATTTGTCCAGAGGAGGTAAAATGAGGTAAGCGTTGGGCTGCCAAGGGGGTAAAATGGTGTAAGAGTGAGGGGGTATTTTGTTCAGAGGGGAAAAAATGACGTAAGAGTTGGGCTGCCAAGGGGGGTAAAATGGTGTAAGAGTGAGGGGGTAATTTGTTCAGAGGGGGTAAAATGATGTAAGAATTGGGCTGCCACGGGGGGGTAAAGTTGTGTAAGAGTGAGGGGTTAATTTGTCCAGAGGGGGTAAAATGAGGTAAGATTTGGGCTGCCAAGGAGGGTAAAATGGTGTAAGAGTGAGGGGGTAATTTGTCCAGAGGAGGTAAAATGAGGTAAGAGTTGGGCTGCCAAGGGGGTTAAAATGGTGTAAGAGTGAGGGGGTAATTTGTTCAGAGGGGTAAAATGATGTAAGAATTGGGCTGCCAAGGGGGTTAAAATGGTGTAAGAGTGAGGGGGTAATTTGTGCAGAGGGGGTAAAATGAGGTAAGAGTTGGGCTGCCAATGGGGGTAAAATGGTGTAAGAGTGAGGGGGTAATTTGTCCAGAGGGGTAAAAGAGGCAAGTGTTGGGCTGCCAAGGGGGTAAAATGGTGGAAGAATGAGGGGGTAATTTGTTCAGAGGGGGTAAAATGAGGTGAGAGTAGGGCTGCCAAGGGGGGTAAAATGGTGTAAGAGTGAGGGGGTAATTTGTCCAGAGGGGGTAAAATGAGGTAAGCGTTGGGCTGCCAAGGGGGTAAAATGGTGTAAGAGTGAGGGGGTATTTTGTTCAGAGGGGAAAAAATGATGTAAGAGTTGGGCTGCCAAGGGGGGTAAAATGGTGTAAGAGTGAGGGGGTAATTTGTTCAGAGGGGGTAAAATGATGTAAGAATTGGGCTGCCACGGGGGGGTAAAGTTGTGTAAGAGTGAGGGGTTAATTTGTCCAGAGGGGGTAAAATGAGGTAAGATTTGGGCTGCCAAGGAGGGTAAAATGGTGTAAGAGTGAGGGGGTAATTTGTCCAGAGGGGGTAAAATGAGGTGAGAGTTGGGCTGCCAAGGGGGGTAAAATGGTGTAAGAGTTAGGGGGTAATTGTTCAGAGGGGGTAAAATGACATAAGAGTTGGGCTGCCAAGTGGGGTAAAATGGTGTAAGAATGAGGGGGTAATTTGTTCAGAGGGGATAAAATGATGTAAGAGTTGGGCTGCCAAGAGGGTAAAAATGGTGTAAGAGTGAGGGGGTATTTTGTTCAGAGGGGATAAAATGATGTAAGAGTTGGGCTTCCAAGGGGGGTAAAATGGTGTAAGAGTGAGGAAGTGATTTGTTCAGAGGGGGTAAAATGATGTAAGAATTGGGCTGCCAAGGGGGGTAAAATGGTGTAAGAATTGGGCTGCCAAGGGGGGTAAAATGGTGTAAGAGTGAGGGGGTATTTTGTTCAGAGGGGATAAAATGATGTAAGAGTTGGGCTGCCAAGAGGGTAAAATGGTGTAAGAGTGAGGGGGTATTTTGTTCAGAGGGGATAAAATGATGTAAGAGTTGGGCTTCCAAGGGGGGTAAAATGGTGTAAGAGTGAGGAAGTGATTTGTTCAGAGGGGGTAAAATGATGTAAGAATTGGGCTGCCAAGGGGGGTAAAATGGTGTAAGAGTGAGGGGGTATTTTGTTCAGAGGGGATAAAATGAGGTAAGCGTTGGGCTGCCAAGGGGGTAAAATGGTGTAAGAGTGAGGGGGTATTTTGTTCAGAGGGGATAAAATGATGTAAGAGTTGGGCTGCCAAGGGGGGTAAAGTTGTGTAAGAGTGAGGGGTTTAATTTGTCCAGAGGGTGTAAAATGAGGTAGATTTGGGCTGCCAAGGGGGGTAAAATGGTGTAAGAGTGAGGGGGTAATTTTTCCAGAGGGGTTAAAATGAGGTAACAGTTGGGCTGTCAAGGGGGGTAAAATGGTGTAAGAGTTAGGGGGTAATTTGTTCAGAGGGGGTAAAATGACGTAAGAGTTGGGCTGCCAAGGGGGGTAAAATGGTGTAAGAAAGAGGGGTTAATTTGTTCAGAGGGGGTAATATGATGTAAGAATTGGGCTGCCAAGGGGGTTAAAATGGTGTATGAGTAAGGGGGTAATTTGTGCAGAGGGTGTAAGAGTGAGGGGGTAATTTGTGCAGAGGGGTAAAATGAGGTAAGTGTTGGGCTGCCAAGGGGGTAAAATGGTGGAAGAGTGAGGGGGTAATTTGCTCAGAGGGGGTAAAATGATGTAAGAGTTGGGCTGCCAAGGGGGTAAAGTTGTGTAAGAGTGAGGTGGTAATTTGTCCAGAGGGGGTAAAATGAGGTAAGAGTTGGGCTGCCAAGGGTGTAAAATTGTGTAAGAGTGAGGTGGTAATTTGTCCAGAGGGGGTAAAATGAGGTAAGAGTTGGGCTTCCAAGGGGGGTAAAATGGTGTAAGAGTGAGGGGGTAATTTGTCCAGAGGGGTAAAATGAGGTAAGAGTTGGGCTGCCAAGGGGGGTAAAATGGTGTAAGAGTGAGGGGGGTATTTTGTTCAGAGGGGATAAAATGATGTAAGAGTTGGGCTGCTAAGGGGGGTAAAATGGTGTAAGAGTGAGGAAGTGATTTGTTCAGAGGGGGTAAAATGAGGTAAGATTTGGGCTGCCAAGGGGGGTAAAATGGTGTAAGAGTGAGGGGGTAATTTGTTCAGAGGGGGTAAAATGATGTAAGAATTGGGCTGCCACGGGGGATAAAGTTGTGTAAGAGTGAGGGGTTAATTTGTCCAGAGGGGGTAAAATGAGGTAAGATTTGGGCTGCCAAGGGGGGTAAAATGGTGTAAGAGTGAGGGGGTAATTTGTCCAGAGGGGATAAAATGAGGTAAGAGTTGGGTTGCCAAGGGGGGTAAAATGGTGTAAGAGTTAGTGGGTAATTTGTTCAGAGGGGGTAAAATGACGTAAGAGTTGGGCTGCCAAGGGGGGTAAAATGGTGTAAGAATGAGGGGGTAATTTGTTCAGAGGGGGTAAAATGATGTAAGAATTGGGCTGCCAAGGGGGTTAAAATGGTGTAAGAGTGAGGGGGTAATTTGTTCAGAGGGGTAAAATCATGTAAGAGTTGGGCTGCCAAGGGGGTAAAATTGTGTAAGAGTGAGGTGGTAATTTGTCCAGAGGGGGTAAAATGAGGTAAGAGTTGGGCTGCCAAGGGGGGTAAAATGGTGTAAGAGCTGGGGGGGGGGGGGTTTTTTGTTCAGAGGGGGTAAAATGACGTAAGAGTTGGGCTGCCAAGGGGGGTAAAATGGTGTAAGAATGAGGGGGTAATTTGTTCAGAGGGGGTAAAATGATGTAAGAATTGGGCTGCCAAGGGGGTTAAAATGGTGTAAGAGTGAGGGGGTAATTTGTTCAGAGGGGGTAAAATCATGTAAGAGTTGGGCTGCCAAGGGGGTAAAATTGTGTAAGAGTGAGGTGGTAATTTGTCCAGAGGGGGTAAAATGAGGTAAGAGTTGGGCTGCCAAGGGGGGTAAAATGGTGTAAGAGTTGGGGGTAATTTGTTCAGAGGGGGTAAAATGATGTAAGAATTGGGCTGCCAAGGGGGTTAAAATGGTGTAAGAGTGAGGGGGTAATTTGTTCAGAGGGGGTAAAATGATGTAAGAGTTGGACTGCCAAGGGGGTAAAATTGTGTAAGAGTGAGGTGGTAATTTGTCCAGAGGGGGTAAAATGAGGTAAGAGTTGGGCTGCCAAGGGGGGTAAAATGGTGTAAGAGTGAGGGGGTATTTTGTTCAGAGGGGATAAAATGATGTAAGAGTTGGGCTGCCAAGGGGGGTAAAATGGTGTAAGAGTGAGGAAGTGATTTGTTCAGAGAGGGTAAAATGATGTAAGAATTGGGCTGCCAAGGGGCGTAAAATGGTGTAAGAGTGAGGGGGTTATTTGTTCAGAGGGGGTAAAATGATGTAAGAATTGGGCTGCCACGGGGGGTAAAGTTGTGTAAGAGTGAGGGGTTAATTTGTCCAGAGGGGGTAAAATGAGGTAAGATTTGGGCTGCCAAGGGGGGTAAAATGGTGTAAGAGTGAGGGGGTAATTTGTCCAGAGGGGGTAAAATGAGGTAAGAGTTGGGTTGCCAAGGGGGGTAAAATGGTGTAAGAGTTAGGGGGTAATTTGTTCAGAGGGGGTAAAATGACGTAAGAGTTGGGCTGCCAAGGTGGTAAAATTGTGTAAGAGTGAGGTGGTAATTTGTCCAGAGGGGGTAAAATGAGGTAAGAGTTGGGCTGCCAAGGGGGGTAAAATGGTGTAAGAGTTGGGGGGTAATTTGTTCAGAGGGGGTAAAATGACGTAAGAGTTGGGCTGCCAAGGGGGGGTAAAATGGTGTAAGAATGAGGGGGTAATTTGTTCAGAGGGGGTAAAATGATGTAAGAATTGGGCTGCCAAGGGGGTTAAAATGGTGTAAGAGTGAGGGGGTAATTTGTTCAGAAGGGGTAAAATGATGTAAGAGTTGGACTGCCAAGGGGGTAAAATTGTGTAAGAGTGAGGTGGTAATTTGTCCAGAGGGGGGTAAAATGAGGTAAGAGTTGGGCTGCCAAGGGGGGGTAAAATGGTGTAAGGTTGAGGGGGTATTTTGTTCAGAGGGGATAAAATGATGTAAGAGTTGCGCTGCCAATGGGGGTAAAATGGTGTAAGAGTGAGGAAGTGATTTGTTCAGAGAGGGTAAAATGATGTAAGAATTGGGCTGCCAAGGGGGGTAAAATGGTGTAAGAGTGAGGGGGTTATTTGTTCAGAGGAGGGTAAAATGATGTAAGAATTGGGCTGCCACGGGGGGTAAAGTTGTGTAAGAGTGAGGGGTTAATTTGTCCAGAGGGGGTAAAATGAGGTAAGATTTGGGCTGCCAAGGGGGGGGGGGGTAAAATGGTGTAAGAGTGAGGGGGTAAATTGTCCAGAGGGGGTAAAATGAGGTAAGAGTTGGGTTGCCAAGGGGGGTAAAATGGTGTAAGAGTTAGGGGGTAATTTGTTCAGAGGGGGTAAAATGACGTAAGAGTTGGGCTGCCAAGGGGGTTAAAATGGTTTAAGAATGAGGGGGTAATTTGTTCAGAGGGGGTAAAATGATGTAAGAATTGGGCTGCCAAGGGGGTTAAAATGGTGTAAGAGTGAGGGGGTAATTTGTGCAGAGGGGGTAAAATGAGGTAAGAGTTGGTCTGCCAATGGTGGTAAAATGGTGTAAGAGTGAGGGGGTAATTTGTCCAGAGGGGTAAAATGAGGCAAGTGTTGGGCTGCCAAGGGGGTAAAACGGTGGGAGAATGAGGGGGTAATTTGTTCAGAGGGGGTAAAATGAGGTAAGAGTTGGGCTGCCAAGGGGGGTAAAATGGTGTAAGAGTGAGAGGGTAATTTGTCCAGAGGGGGTAAAATGAGGTAAACGTTGGGCTGCCAAGGGGGTAAAATGGTGTAAGAGTGAGGGGGTATTTTGTTCAGAGGGGATAAAATGATGTAAGAGTTGGGCTGCCAAGGGGGGTAAAATGGTGTAAGAGTGAGGAAGTGATTTGTTCAGAGGAGGTAAAATGATGTAAGAATTGGGCTGCCAAGGGGGGTAAAATGGTGTAAGAGTGAGGGGGTAATTTGTTCAGAGGGGGTAAAATGATGTAAGAATTGGGCTGCCACGGGGGGGGTACAGTTGTGTAAGAGTGAGGGGTTAATTTGTCCAGAGGGGGTAAAATGAGGTAAGATTTGGGCTGCCAAGGGGGTAAAATGGCGTGAGAGTGAGGGGGTAATTTGTCCAGAGGGGGTAAAATGAGGTAAGAGTTGGGCTGCCAAGGGGGTTAAAATGGTGTAAGAGTTAGGGAGTAATTTGTTCAGAGGGGGTAAAATGACGTAAGAATTGGGCTGCCAAGGGGGGTAAAATGGTGTAAGAATGAGGGGGTAATTTGTTCAGAGGGGGTAAAATGATGTAAGAATTGGGCTGCCAAGGGGGTTAAAATGGTGTATGAGTGAGGGGGTAATTTGTGCAGAGGGGGTAAAATGAGGTAAGAGTTGGGCTGCCAATGGGGGTAAAATGGTGTAAGAGTGAGGGGGTAATTTGTCCAGAGGGGAAAAAATGAGGCAAGTGTTGGGCTGCCAAGGGGGTAAAATGGTGGAAGAGTGAGGGGGTAATTTGTTCAGAGGGGGTAAAATGATGTAAGAGTTGGGCTGCCAAGGGGGTAAAATTGTGTAAGAGTGAGGTGGTAATTTGTCCAGAGGGGTAAAATGAGGTAAGAGTTGGGCTGCCAAGGGGGGTAAAATGGTGTAAGAGTAAGGGGGTAATTTGTTCAGAGGGGTAAGATGATGTAAGAGTTGGGCTGCCAAGGGGGGTAAAATGGTGTAAAAGTGAGGGGGTAATTTGTTCAGAGGGGGTAAAATGATGTAAGAGTTGGGCTGCCAAGGGGGGTAAAATGGTGTAAGAGTGTGGGGATAATTTGTTCAGAGGGGGTAAAATGATGTAAGAATTGGTCTTACAAGGGGGGTAAAGTGGTGTAAGAGTGAGGGGGTAATTTGTCCAGAGGGGCTAAAATGAGGTAAGAGTTGGGCTGCCAAGGGGGTAAAATGGTGTAAGAGTGAGGGGGTAATTTGTTCAGAGGGTGTAAAATGACGTAAGAGTTGGGCTGCCAAGGGGGGTAAAATGGTGTAAGAGTGAGGGGGTAATTTGTTCAGAGGGGGTAAAATGATGTAAGAATTGGGCTGCCAAGGGGGTTAAAATGGTGTAAGAGTGAGGGGGTTATTTGTGCAGAGGGGGTAAAATGAGTTAAGAGTTGGGCTGCCAATGGGGGTAAAATGGTGTAAGAGTGAGGGGGTAATTTGTCCAGAGGGGTAAAATGAGGCAAGTGTTGGGCTGCCAAGGGGGGTAAAATGGTGGAAGAGTGAGGGGGTAATTTGTTCAGAGGGGGTAAAAAAAATGTAAGAGTTGGGCTGCCAAGGGGGTAAAATTGTGTAAGAGTGAGGTGGTAATTTGTCCAGAGGGGGTAAAATGAGGTAAGAGTTGGGCTGCCAAGGGGGGGTAAAATGGTGTAAGAGTGAGGGGGTAATTTGTTCAGAGGGGTAAAATGGTGTAAGATTTGCGCTGCCAAGGGGGGTAAAATGGTGTAAGAGTGAGGGGGTAATTTGTTCAGAGGGGGTAAAATGATGTAAGAATTGGGCTGCCAAGGGGGTTAAAATGGTGTAAGAGTGAGGGGGTAATTTGTGCAGAGGGGTAAAATGAGGTAAGTGTTGGGCTGCCAATGGGGGTAAAATGGTGTAAGAGTGAGGGGGTAATTTGTCCAGAGGGGTAAAACGAGACAAGTGTTGGGCTGTCATGGGGGGTAAAATGGTGTAAGAGTGAGGGTGTAATTTGTTTAGAGGGGGTAAAATGATGTAAGAG
>NW_027450574.1:0-15436 GCF_964194025.1 Convolutriloba macropyga | reverse complement strand
CTTTTAAAGCAATTTTTCGCTTTTTTATTTTCCGTTTGACGCTTTTGAGTTTTCGTCCTCAAAAATGGATAAACAGACAAATGCTCATGTTGTGAAAGGCATTTTGTGGAAGCTTGGACCTCTGTCTCCCCTCTTCTCCTTCTCTCAATTAAATTTGAGCCAAACTCCCCAAGCCCAGCTAGCTGCTACCACAGACAAGCACTCACCGGTCGTTTCAGAGCAATTCGCCCGAACTTATAGTTTGTTTTTCTTACTGAACAAACCAAATGAAATTTTAATAGAATTCGATGTCAAAAAAAGTATTGACATTACGACGCAGAGGTATACCCAAATCGTCGAGGGCAGATATGCCCGATGCGTGTATCTCGTGTTCGTTTTTACTACGTTAATACATTGGAAAAGGAAAAATTTAGCAGAAAATAGCTACCTTAGCAGAAGCCGGCAAAATGGAAGGACAAATAGCAACCCGTGTTCGCAAAAGTGTCCTAATCCTAGCCGCGAAAAACAAGTACAAACTTTATAACCTATTTTCCGCACGGCTTGTATCCCGCATCTGCTCCATTTATGCATCAATTTTTTGCACGCAATGTAGCTCGATTTCGCATATAATCCACAATTAAGCCTAACTTAATTACTACTTATTTAATAAAGCCTAGCTTATTACTACTAGTAGTACTTTATTACTACTTATAGTACTTTATTACTACTTATTACTACTTATTAGTACTACTTATGACTACTTCTTAGTACTATTTATTACTACTTATTAATATTGGCCAGTCCCACATTGATATACAAAGCATTTGAAGTGCGAGGAATTTTTCGTGCTTATTGCGTGCTTAGTGCTTATTGCTTGCCCAAAATGCGCGCGAATAATAGATACCTAAATTGAGCGGAAACTTGCTACAAGACTTGTAACCTACTTTTTGTTCCGAATGTTCTTTTCTTTCTCAAAATTGGCGGAACCCCTTTTGCGAAAAGTAGTAAGATACAAAGGGTGTCTCCTAATTTCTTTCATTGTATGTATCTAATTTTCGAGCCAATTTCACTACGGCGGAAATTTTGGGGCATACCTCTGTGTCGTAATGGACTTTAATGTCTGTTGAAGGTAGGCGCAAATCAGCGCGTGTCGGCTAATTATGATATGGATGCCGACTTTGGTGAGATCAAAAGAGTCGATATGAACAAAGATGCCATCAAGGACTTGTAAGTCTTATTTTTAACCTATCAACAGCGCATTCGACCAATCAGAAAAAAATATTATTCATAACAATTATGTAACATTTTGTGCATGGAACTATTTTGCTGAAGACACCGACCAATTCAAATGGCAAAATTTTAAAGCAAATATTTCAGTTAATGAATTCAGATTTCAGCTTATCATTTTTTTCAGGATCTATTAATAAAAACCTATCTTTGCTGCATTGAATAGTTGTCTTTTAAATAAGCACTTATTGTTAAAGCATCGGTCTCTTATTTGTTAGCTCTGTACCTCCCGCAGTGGTGGCGCAACTAACTAAACCTGGACAGAAGAGAGTGCTGGCTGTGGTGACCAAAGTGTACGTGGTTTCCAATCCGGCTACTGTTACGCTACAGAAGGAGTTCATCTCCTCCAAAGGATTTTTAATGTCTACGGTAGGTCTATTGATTAAATTAGCTAAAGTTATTATGAGGGAGGGGGGATCCTCTAGTTGAAAAGCGTGGACCAAATATATCACTGAAAAAATCGACCACACTTATTGCAGATTTTTTTATCTGGTTTATATTTTTCGTACTCATGTGGATTTGAAGTTTTGAGGTTGGTCTTGACAAGGATGTTGACAACTTTAAACCTATTTGAAAACACCTGGAAACATTAGATTTGAAAAATGCAATTTGCTAATTTTAGAGCCGTTTTGGTCGTTCGTGACCAAATTGACTATACTCCATAACAAGTTCTCATATAACGTCATTAATATCTGCAATAGCAAACTATTATTGTCCTCATCTGGGTGCTTTTAACAATTGAAAGATTTTTTTTAATTTTTGTATTTAAAACTATGCCACTGTTATTTGCCAGTAAGAATTACCTGATTTTTTTACAAAGAGCAGTTTTCACAAGCAAAAATATAACTTAAATTTTTCCAGGTCATCCTCTTTTTTCTCTTTTAATTGTTGTTTAATGCTTACGTTTTAATGCGTAGGTGTTTCGGTATTTGATAATTGTTTTAAATTCGTACCTTAATTTCTTTCGAGTTTCTTGTTCCGACCCCCACTTCATTGAGAGGTAGCAACTATATACTCAAATTGCTCGGTTAAAACAACTCTTCTGGCAAGAAACAAACAGTGAAATAGAAAAACAAGTAAACAAGGAGGCTCGGTAATGTGCGTTTGTATATATTGTTCCTAACCCACTTTCCACAAGTTTGGCTTAATTGCCTGCCAAATGAGGAAGATATTGAAAATTCTCAAAAAAATCTTACATATTGATCAAAAATAAATTTTGAATGCACAGAAAAATTGCTTTACACAAATCACTTAGTAAATTAATTAATGCCACATTAGTGGGTCGATCAGACCTGCCATTGTTAAGACTACGAGACAAGACAGCCAAAAAAATCCAAAAATAACAAATATTTACATCCAAAAACTCACTATTTTTCTTTAAAAAGACTACTTAATAACAAAGTCAATAGATTGTCAAATAAACACTAAACTGAACAAACTATTTTACTTTCACTAGGGAAACATGGGACCAGTCTTTGATGAGACTCGGTAACAAGTAGAACAAAAACGACAAAATCAAAAAAGTTTATGTTTTCATGAAAACAAATAATTTCAAATGGGGAAAACATTACATATCAATAGAATTCTTGTTCCGACCCCACTTGTGGGGGGGGGGGGGGAGGAACTATATACTCAAATGGGTTTTTTGTTCAGTCAATATTGGCCGATCAATATTTTCTTCGTAGAGAGTTGTGAGTGGTATCATTAGAAAGCACGTGCATCTTAGAATATGGAATTAGAAAGATTTTTCGAATTTCGTTTTTTTAAAGGGAGTTATCCAGGTTTACAGTTTTGTGAATATTCGACAGTTTCTAATCATTTTTTAAGTAAATTTTGCTAAAATTTTCTCAGTTTTGCTATAATAACTCAAAAAAGGTTTAAATTTTTACCGTTAGAGTGTAATTTTTACTGTAAGGGGTGGAAGAGCAATGCTGATTTGTCAGATTGAAGTTTTATTTGGCTCAAATTTTTGAGCATTCAGAGTTTTTTTCTTCAAAAATAGCACAAAGTTTGCATTTCTGGTCCATTTTATTTAACTTGCCGGGAGTAGAGAACTATAAACCGCTGACACAACATCCGTAAACTCCGAAAGAGAATTAGATGAAATTTTGCCCCCTTGTAAATTCTTCTTTAACTAGAATTTTGCCGTTCTTTTGCAAGTTTAACATACTAATTATACAAAATGCATCATGGTTTTTTGTTTTTCAATTATTTCATTTAACAATTGATCTCATTCACAATTATTTGGAACAACTTGATGCTTTTTCAGGCGGGCAGAAAAATCAAGAATAAGTTTGATTTTCATCAAGGCTTTTTACTATTACAATTTTTTAATCTTTATTTGGCCGCTGCCTCTTTCAAAAAACTTTGCTTTTACTGTTTTTTTAATGTTAATTACTTACAAAATTTTCAATTCATGGATTTTTTAATGACAACCACTATTAAATGAAAACATGGCCAAAGAGAAAATCTAATGGTTTTATGGCTTTGGCGAAGAGTTTTAGTAAACTTTACCTGAATTCCTTTGTTTTGCCTTCAATTAATATTCTTTTTGCAGTCTGACTGCTCAGTCTAACTAATTAAGACTGATAAAGAAGATAAAAATTTATAAGGCTTCTTCAAAATTATTTGTGAAACTTTGAAAACCATTTTTCTATCTAATATCTCTTGAGACATTGAATTTATTTGTTTAGAGAAAATGTCAGTAATTTATAATTATTGTCAAATTTTTTTCATTCCTGTCAACCTTTAGCTTTCTCTAAAAAAACACAGGTCAAATTGGTTTTCATATAAGATAAAAATCAGTCTTTGTGGCAGTTTTTTGTAAATAACTGTTTCTTGGTTTTGATACTATGAGTGTTCATACAAAGTTTTGCAATTTTTGTGGAAAATTGCCTATATTTGCTGCTTTTTTGGTAATCATTTGCTGTTTCGTTGGTCTATTACTGGAAAATACAACTAAATGAAACCTTTAAAACACCCTATTGAACAGAGTTATGTTTTATGGTTTTACGGGCTTATGATTTTAAGGGCTGCGACACAGCTGTCATTCAAAATTTGGCAGAGATTTTTAAAGTTCTTCTGTATTTGTTGATATTTCTTTGTTGTCGTATGCTTTATATTGGGTAGTTCAAGTTCTCAAAGGTCAACCATAGAAATTTAAATGAAATCAAAAAATGATATTTGCTATTTAGCTTAGGGTTCCAATGACTTTCAAATAATTTTTTTCCAGAAAGAAAAAAGTGTCCTTCAATTCTTCTCCTTTTGTTCCAGTTTCCGTCACATTTTGTATTTTAAAATTTGCTATCTTTTTCGTCACTTGGTTTTTCATTGAGATATTTTGTGAAAGTTTTGATGAACTAAACAGTAATTTCTATGTTCGTTTAACGTTTTGACTGATGTCTTAGTCAATTTGTTTCAGAAAAATTTTGTGAGTTTCAAATACTTCTCAATGTTTGCGGTTCTTGTTGTTGCAATTTTGAGATAGAACTTCTACAGAAAAATTTATGTTTTCCAAAGGAGCCGTAAGTGAATCTTTGGTTTTCTCGCGGTTAGTTTTGTCTAAATTCAATGGCTTAAACATTGTGGTTTAGTTTTGTTTGTGAATTTTCTTAAAGTTCTGCTTGTGTTTATTATTATTTTAAACTCCTATGACACAGTCTCACTAGTATCGCGCATATTTGTTATTCTAAGAAATTGGAAGATAAACAGTTTAACCTTCTGTTTATTATGTTTTTAATGAATTTTGAGAACATTTGTATTTTTTTTTAAAAAAAAGACAATGAACTTTGTATTTGCCAATGTTGTTTCTGTTTTTTGTAGCTTAGTATCTCTATAGACAAGTCACAACCTTTTTCTAGTCAGCTACCCTTTGTTCTCTATGACGGTTTTATATTCCTCAAATCCTCTTTGTTTTTGGTACAAAGTGTTTTATAATAAAGTCCGTGATTTTTAAATTTTGCCCATTCTTTTAGGTCGGTGTTTCATTTTCACAGTAATACAGTATTGGACGGTGCTGTTGCCTTTTGAAAAAAAACAATCAATTTATTTTATTATTTTCACTGAACAACTTAATGTTTAATTGGCTGGGACACCGTTTTCGTACATTTTTTGTGTTTTTTTTGCTTGTCTTTGTTGTTCTTTTTACAGTCATTTGATATAGTCTATATAATAAAAGGGTTTTATAACTTTCTATGGAGGAACAAATTGGTCTTTAATTGCGTTCAAGTGATATTTAATTTTCTAATCAGTTTGACATCATTTTTTTCAAAAGAAAGCAATGTTTTTTAAACTTTGCGGTTTTGGTTTTTTCTTGTCGACTTGTACCAAATCGCACTGAGGAAAAGTCCCATATTTTTGCCTAATGAAATACTGGTTAATTTTTTAGTAAAAATTTTATCTGATGCCATTGTGAATTGGTTAATTACTGTTTTAAACAAATGGACAACGAGTTTTGGTCGTAATTAAAATTTGTATTTATTTGATTCTTTTCGCCGTCTTTTCTGGTAGTCACATTAATGACAGGTCTCATCGGCCCTGTAAGTAGATTGTTTATTCCTTTAGTGGTTTTTCGAACGATATGTTAGTTATTTAAATCTCTTGACTATTTGGTAGTCAATTAAGTGAAAAATGTAGATGAGCGGGGTCGGAATATTATGTGCTAACGCACATTAGCGAGCCTTCTTGTTGTTAGTAGAGGCTGCAAGTGTTTCTATGTTTTTTAAATGCGTTTTACTAGTTCATCAAAGTGCAGCTAACTGTTTTTATTACTTATATACAATTTCTTCTTTTTGTTTCCTTTTTCTCTGCCTCTTTGCCTTTTTAAAGACTGGTCGTCTGATTGGCGTCCAATTAGCCATAGTTTAAAAAATGAAGATAATTATTAGTTCCAGGTATTGTGGTGCTTAGTTTACGTTTCGCCTTTCATTTTTAATTTTGATAGTGACATGTGTCATAGATTTTTTGATTAAATAAATCCAGGCTATTTGTTACCTTTAGTTAATAGTTACATCAAACTGTGAAATCTCAGCATTGTATCTCTTTTATATAGATATCGCAGCCATTTTCCATCTACCAGCAAACTATAATTTTTACCCTAAAAAAACTAAAACTTTATAATGACGGGAAAATTTTGAGAATAAGATAATCAGTATCTAAAACCAAAATTTATTAGTTAATTTTTACTTTAGAGCCAATTCGCCAATTTTATTATTCTTGTAAACTTTTATAAGGGTCGTTGCTCGCGCTCATAAACCTATTCTTAAAACATGGTCGTGAGAACGAGTGACAAACTTGATTTAATTTGGTGGAGAAAGTGGTAGTTTTAACGAACTTCTTGGAAAACTAAAGAGGCCATGAGACATTCCAGGGGTCCCGGACTTCATCCTGGGACGTTTTTAGATAGTACTTCTAGCAGGTTTGGAGAAGGCTCATTCGGGCTCCAGAGCAACTCTTGTCCCTGTCCTCTCGTAACACTGACCTCTCACAAGTCATACACAGGGGTTTATAATACAGTTTATGCAGTTTTTGTATGTGGTATTTGCATAATACTAAGATGGATCCTATTCTACTTTTTTCTAGTTCGAAGCAAAAGGTAAGTTTAAAAATCCTGGGTATAGGTCAATGAATTGGTTATGGCTGAACACTACTCGCAAACTCCGATTAAGAGTTATAAATTAAGTGATCTTTTCCGTTTATGCCCCCGAAATATTTTGCAAAAATTTGGCTGGAAAACAAACAAGAAGAGAATATAAATGCAAACAAGGCGGCTCGGTTATGTGCGATGGCACATAAAGTTCCGACCCCGACCATCCACAATTTTGGCATAATTGTCTACCAAATGAGGAACAGATAGAAAAACCCAAAAATTATTTTTTGCGAATCCCAAAAAAGCCCAAGTCTTTTTCAAAAAATTCTGTATGAACGATAAGATAGCCTCCAAAGCAAATAACTCAGTGGAGTAAACATTGATGCATTAGATTGCTGTAATATGTCAATATTAAGAAAGCGAGTCAAGACGAACAGCAAAATCAAACAACAACAACAACAAACATTAATTACATCAAAAAATTTATGTCCCTCTTAAAAACTAAATTTAATAACAAAGTCAACATACCGTCAGATAAATCTAAAACTAAACAAAAATAACTTATAAATCACCAGAAAACATATCCGACCAGTCCATCAAAGGTTTGGTAGCAATTATACAAAAAAGAACAAAAACAGTAAAGTAAAAAAATTAACTTATTTTTTTTGAAACGGTTAACTTCAAAGTAATAAATACCATTAGGAATCAATTAATACCACAAATTTACGATCACCACTGCTGCTTCTATAGAAGGGCATTAGGACCTGTCCTTATTCATTTTTTAAAGCGGCTAAAAAGAACAACAAAGAATAAACAAAATTTCAATTGAAACTTGCCAGAAAACGCTGTCAAAACCGTCAAGCCAATATATTTGATTGCGCCTTCTTCAAACAGCTATAATGTAGTACGTGGCCATTCATTAGTAAGACTAGGTAACAAGTAGACAAAAAAGCGAAGTGCTAAAGTATGTAATACTTCTAATTTTTTTTTCGAAACAAATTTATATTCAATGTCATGAAAGGCATTAATTACAAAAAGAGCTATTTAAATAGGGTCGTTTATTTATGAAAAAGAAGCCCTCGAGACCTGTAATTATCCAGAATATTTCTTGCATCTACAAAAAGAACGTCAAATATGACAAAAATCAAATTAATTTTCCTTTTTTTTTGTGAAAAACCGGTGTCGAAGCCAGTAAGGTTATAACAAATTCTTTAAAAAAAAGATTTTGGGACGCCAATCCCTTTTATTCCCTTGACACCCATAATGTCATATTTGACCTGTAATTAA
This sequence comes from Convolutriloba macropyga, assembly GCF_964194025.1. Classification (NCBI taxonomy): domain Eukaryota; kingdom Metazoa; phylum Xenacoelomorpha; order Acoela; family Convolutidae; genus Convolutriloba; species Convolutriloba macropyga. The sequence goes on along the minus strand of NW_027450574.1, from coordinate 7,296 downwards.
CTAACGAGATTAGGTAACAAAAAGAATCATAAAAAGAACAAAATTGCGAAGTTAAAAAGTTTTTTTCGGAAAACGATTGTTTTCAAAGTCATGAAAGCCATCAGCTATCTACTAATATCAGAATATCGGTTCTTCTATTTTTCCATGAAAAGCCAATGAAAGCCATCACTATACAGGAAATTTCATACGACCGAAACGAAAAAGTATAAATGACAGTTAGAGACAAAAATAAAAAATTCAATTGATTTCTTCAAGAAAGAGGCGTCGAGACCGTCAAAAAGATGATGTATATCTTTCAAGATTTTAGTATGTTCAATTTTGTCTTATTCGGAATGCTAATAAGGTGACATGAGAACTGTCAATGATGTGATAATGTGACAAAATTAGAAAACGTGAAAAACTGGCAAATATCAAAACAAACAAAAATCTGAAATTTTGTAGTATCAAAGCCAGAAAACAATAACTCGAGGCTTAAAACTGCAACCGAGAATAAATGTTAAATTAGTAGAAAGGAGAAGCAGTCTTTCTTTGCTGACACTAAGCCGGAAATTGAACAAATTAAGAAAAAATTAGAGGAAAATTTAATTAAGCCATTGTTTATTGAAAAGTCAATTATTTTAAAAAAAAAGAAACGACCATAAACTATCAATTAAAAAACTAAATGCATTAAATTGGAGCTGCATAGCAAGCGAATTGGTTGAACCTATCACTCCTGAGCTTTGATTTGATATGTTCTGTTCTTTATTATTAAAAAAAAGTCTTTTTTTTTTTTTAAAAAAAAGACCGACTGATTACAACCCGATTTCTTGGATTGTAACAGTCCAAGAATGGCCCAAAACTAGTCCTGCTAATACTTATAGTCCGTTAGGAACAATTGATTTTTCGAATGTTGTAGATATAGATAATTTGTTAGTTGAAAACTCAAAATAAATTCTGCATTTTTGATAATCAACGAGTAAAGTTAGCAAAAAACGGCAAAGTTTTAACTACAGTGCACTCTCAGCGGACTCTGAAGAAGAATTAGCCCCCCTCTGAATCTACAAAGATTGTATGAGTGTTGTTTGGGGGTGTACTGTCGGCAAATTTAATCAAAGTGGACTAAAGTAGCTTATTTCGTGCTGTTTTTGATGAAAAAGTCTAAATTTTGAAATGTTTATCCAGATTTTTTGACCAAAAAAATTAAATCAAAGCAATCAACAACGCTTGTTTGTCTTCAAAAATAAAATCAACGACACTATTCTTAAAAATTATAGCAAATTTTAGCAAAATTGACGAAAATTTAGGCAAAGGTTCCGGAAAATGTGAATAAAAACAACGTGAATTCACTCTTCTTTTCTCAGAAGGTTAAACCTCGATAACTCCCTATAGAAAACGAAAATTAAAAAAATCTTTTTAATTCCATATTCTACGCTGGACGAGCTTTCTAATGATACCAGTCTCAACTCTCTACGATGAATATATCGAGCGGCGAAAATTCACGGAACAAAAAAAACCCATTTGAGTATATAGTTCCTCCCCCCTCAAGAGGGTCGGAACAACAATCCAAAAAATACTTCTCTTTCGAACCTAATGTCAAATTTTCACAAAGTTGCAAATGATTTGCAAACTTTGTAAAACAATCCTGTATTTTGCAAATATTTGCAAACGGTTTTCAAAGAGTTTCCAAAAAAAATATTTGTAAATGTTCACTTTTTTAATGAAAATAATTTTAAAAATTCGCCATTGGTTTACAACTCAGACTAAAATGCCACATTATTTGCAAAATGTTTTCCTCAGCCTTTTTCCATTCTTTTTCCTGACATTCCTATTGAAGTTGTGATCAGTGTGAAAATTTGGGATCCTTGCCGACAACAGCCAAAACTTGGGTACTTCTCGAAGAGGCATCCTTGTGGTAATCGCTATGACAAATATAAAAAAACTGTAAATCGTGTAATAGAAACTGAAGACGGTGTGCGCAAAATGAGGCGTATTATGTAATAACAGCAGACAGTGTGTCCAATGAAAAACAAAAAATTATCCTCCAAAAAGTATATTTGAGCAAAAAATTTTTGCAAAAACGGAGCTGATTTTGAGAAGTCATTTTGGTTGCACTTTTTGATTTCTGTCAGTATTTTTGCATGAATTGTTTGTTATACAGTTTGTGCAAGCCAACGAACTATAGAAAAGACGGAAAAAAACAACAACCTCTGAAGTACATCATACCCTGAAAAGCACAATTCTTTTAAATTTAGAGAATTTTTTTGGAAATAAAATGAGAAGTTGTCTTCGACTGAAACCAACAATACCAATTAAACATCATGTATAGAGATTAATAACCAAACCTGGATGAGGGAATGCGTTCCATCATTTGTACGGTAGGTTTGATATTTACACTTTCTTCCTTTTACCTCACTTCCTCCTTTTAGACATATCAATATCTTAAAATAATATTCTAGATTCAATCAAAATGTGCCTTTCTCAGTATGCAGGGTCACGTTTGTACTTTTTAAGTTCAAGTCAATTCATATTCAAATAAAATTGTAGGACAAGTGTCCATTTTTGGGATGCTTTATGATTGTCAAAAAAATTTGACGACGACCTGGTTTTGTTTTGCGGCGTTAAGAGGATTTATGCTAGGGTTATAGATCTTTTTATCCATACTTCATTCATAGATGATTTTTATCCATAAAAGGTTTATCTCCTTTCACTGTATAATCAGCCATGTTTAGAGGCCCAGGTCGAGATTTAAGATTGTCTTCGTTTATGACGCATAAAATTGTGGAAGCACAAACATACACAGGAAAACATTTTTAGGGAGTCACAAAAACGCACCGAGTACTTACGGTTGAGCCAAAGTTGGCCCCACAGACGCACCAAACTCTGCAATATATGCGAGACAACTTCTGCTTCACAGACGAGAGGGTCATAGTCGAGCTAAAGTCTGCACCATAGATGTTTTTAAATATATTTTTTCTAAATAAGCCTTCACCGCACAATCCGGAAGTACAAAACAAAAATTTTAGGGTGAAATTTATTATTCCATTTGAGTGGTTAAGCTATTTAACTTTTTTCATGAGCTCTCTATACTGTCGAAGGCATCATCAAAAATTAATTGCAAATATTGATTGCATCCAAAAAAAATACCGAGTTTCTTTTTATTGGTCTATCTGAGCAATTGCATAAGCAAAAATGGTCTGGATGGGATTTGCATAAGTCATTTTGAACAAGGAGCGCAACCTGAGGGCACCTCGCAGCAAAAAAAAACTTTCAATTCATCTTTTTTTGGCGAATCTTCAACCAAGAAGTCATAATTTCTTCCAATCACACATTTTCTGGACACGTCCGGTTGTCAATTAAAAGTATGAAAAACGAGAGAATGGAAAACCAGTGCTTAGGCTGAAAAGCCAGAACTGAATAAGAAACAAGATGTCTTTCTCTCATTAAACCCCTCTAATTAATCGCTGCAGTGAGAAAGAGCAAATTATCAATTTTTTCCAGCTTCAATTAAGTTTACAGAACGCACTGATCATTTAAACTCCGCAATCTTTGATCTAGCTTCTGCTGGTGCAGCGTCTGCCAAAGAACAATCCAGCAAAATTACAATGGTCGCTGGACAAGTGGTGGCTTACTGTATACAAGAGTGTGATTTTGACCCTAAAACAAATACTTTCACACTCCCTTCTGACGAGGAGCCAGTGAGTGAAAACGAATAGCTGAAAATGATTTCACACAAAAGGATAATTGGGATAATTCTACACACATTTTGAGGCCTGTTATGTGGCAATTTATCAGTTAGTGTATGACCTAGTGAGATATGTTGAGTTACAATCTTGATTGTCTTTTAATTGCAGTCTTATCATAGAGGTAGATGGCACTATTTTCTAATGAAATGGGACGAACGACTATTTAACTAAATTTAGTTGTATTTACTAGATATCAATCGATGACGCACAGACAAACATAACAAGTGGCTCTGTTCCTTGATCACTCAGAAAGTATGATTTAGAACAAAATACAATTGTGGAATTGGTATGGGGCCTACACACTACTATAATACAGGTTTGAATGACAAAACAAATATGAGAAAAAAAATTCCTTTTTCTCAAAAAAAATTGTCTATCGAATGAGTTTGTGGGTGGCTCAAGATCGGGAACTTGGGAAAATGTGTATAAAAGTGCTTCTAACGGCGATGCTTTTTCCATAATTCGGGATAGATGTCAGTTTTTTAAACTTTTAAAGGCCATCTTTGATTATCAAAATGTAAATACTTTATATCTTTCCACATCCTATGGCTGAAATAATAGTTTCGACAGAACCAATTTTACGCGAAAAAGGAATTCCCTGCGGTAAACTTTAATTTTAAAAGAAAATAGTCATCTGAAGATCAACTGATTTCAGATGAAAATCTTCTCTATATATAGTATTTAACCTTATTTTTAATTGACTTTTACTCACTCGTTTTTTATATTATGATTGTGAAACGCTAAAAACTTAAGCAACCAATTGTCACAACACATAATTTGCGACAACAGTTCTAAAAAAGATTTCTCTGAGTCTAATTTTTTTTAAAATTAGTTGGATAACTGAAACATATACTACCTGTAGAAACTAAAGTTTTATTTTTTTCCAGTTAAAGTTATACCATCGTTCGGCCCATTGTTTTGTCCATTTTTCCTTTTTCTTGAAAAAATAGGTTCTTTGAACAAAAGGAGAAAAAATTTATTTGCAAACAATTTGGTACTTGATTGAAATATAATATAAATGGAACAATTGAAAAAAAATTTGTGCTGACAAGGACCTTAAAATTTGGGATAATTCTTGAATATTGATCACCAACAGAAGATACAAAAATTTCAACTGATTCAACTAACAAATTGCATTTGTTTTCTGTGTATATCATAGTTAACTAACTACGTCTAAAACCTGAAAAATGTGATTTTATTTAATTCTGGAGTCTTTCATTTAATAACAAATCTTAATTGAACGCAGGCATTTAAGAGTAAAATTACTTCCATTGTTCCCAATTTTACGTATCATGAAAAGTACCATATATGACCCTTTACATACTATAGAACAGATCATATACGAACCATCAAAACCATACAAAAAAGCAGTTTATGCCCTTGTTATAGTTCGTAAAACACTATATGCTAATTTTTATGGTGAGTTATTTTTCATACAAGTTGTGAACGCACTCGGTTTTTTAATGGTTTTGATGAATTATATATACGGTCCGATACACTGTGAGCAAAATACCATATATGTTGCAATTATTGGTGTGATAGGTTCTATATATTGTCCGTTTTATGTTAATTAAGGTATCATGTTCTGTACTTCTTATGGTGAGAACGGTACCTCATATGGTTCTTGTGGTAAGTCTTATGGTATTTCTTATGGATAGTCTTTTTTTTGTTAATTATGATCATATGTGGTCCCTTCTATGGTAGTGTAGTTACTATAACACAAAACACTTTTGATTGTGCTTAGAGGTTCAAGTGATGTTTGTTTTACGAAAGCTAAGGTACGAAATGAAATCCTTTTAAATATCAATAAGGTGTCGCTAATGAATCAGTATATTTCCGTTGTTTTAAAACAATAACTTTATTTTGACCTCATCTTGTCTACCGAGCAGTTTTCATCCACACAAACTAAATACGGCTCAGAAGTGTCAGAAGAGATAAAGTAAACTTAATGAATATAGTAAACTTCCAATAAAGTAAACTAAATGAAGAATGATTTTAGTTTTCTGTTTAATCCTTGATTTGAAATTTTGAGGATCCATGGTTGCCACTGGTGGCACATAAGAAAATTCTTGTGGAAATTCTCATTTTTCGGGAATTCTCATTGTGCTTTCTAACAAAAAATAATTTCATTTCTGCTGCTCAACTGGTTAATACAGTTTGACAGAGGTCGACAAAATTAAGGGGCAGAATTGCCAAAATTTTGGCTGCTAAATGTAACCTGATTTTAAAGCTGTTAAAAAATTGAAACGACTCAAGAGTAAAAATCACTTACATCATTGTTGGAAAATGGAAACAACTTGAGCCTATCTATCTATCTGTAAAATTTTTTTTAATCCCTCTCGTTAGACCAGATAAGGTTGTCCAAATGCATTGTTGTTGTTTGGATAGAAATTTCTCGATCCACTTTTTTCTAATATTTTTGTATGTTGATATGAATTTAAAGTTGCCATTTTTTAATTGATTGCCTATTCTGAATTTTCTGATGACAAAATACGGGGGTAGAGCTCTTAGTTCGTGGACGCTATTTTTTATCACTGCTTGAAATAGTTTTGCTGGTGTTCAAATGTGCCCTTTTTCAGGCGGAAATGTGACTTCACCTAGAATACAGAAACTCAGTTGGCTTCGGAGCGGAATGGACAGTCTGATTAAAATTTTCCCGTCAAGTAAAACAAAAACAGATTGGTGATCGCTAGAAACTTATTAATTTCTTAAATCAAAGATTTATTTGACCTAACTTTTTTTAAAACGACTCATTGAAGCATATGAAGTAGATAAATTAGGGTCTTTTGTTTGAAGCGGCTTTAAAAATTTTAGCAAAAATCTAAAGTGCCTTTAAAATTTGAAGCATATCATAACTTCAAAAGTAACTATATCAACTAGAATGTTTTGGAAAGAAAAGAAGAAGCAGATTCTTCTGTTATTATTAAGCATTGCAAGAACTTTGCCAGTTTGAAAAAATTCACCTCAAAACTCAGCTCTGAAAATGAACGAAAGGTTAGAAAAAAAATTTAATTGTGACCAAGATTAGCGGTTGATATTATGCCAAACGCAAACTCTTCCACCGTTGATATTACAGAAAATGACAGCAACTGAGAATAAATAATTTTTCCAGAAAAAAGTGAGTTACATGAGAAACGACGAATAAGTTTAAAAGAACGGCCTGCAATATCACCTGTTTTGAAGGAAAAAAGAAAAGAAAGAAAAAAGACAAAAAGAGAAGACAAAAGAGAAAAAGAAAGAAAAAAGAAGGCATAAAAAAAGGAGGAGAGAAAAAAGACAGAAAGAAAGAAAGAAAGAGTGAACGAAAGTAGCTTCGTTGCTTTGTATCTTTCAATAAACAACTCGGGCAAAAAAACAATTTGGGAAATCTTGGAGATCTCTATTATCTCATGTTTCAATATGCGCAAGGAGTTGTTACCTGACAAAGTTTTATCAAGTTATTGTTAAAATTTTGTCTATTTTTGTCTATGTTTTTTCTCAATATGTCCTTAAAACAAATTTTCAATAATTAAGGTCAGAGTACAAAATGAGTTTGATGAGAAATGTGTCACTGAATGGGAACATCTCTGGTAGG
>NW_027450573.1:0-35000 GCF_964194025.1 Convolutriloba macropyga | reverse complement strand
AACAACATAATACTAGTCTTTGTATTTAGTTTCATAATTTCAACTGTTCTCATGCAGAATTTTTGCTCATTCTTATCCCAAATTTTGACCTGGCTACTAGTTACACTCCTTGTACTTATTGCAAAATGACCACAAATTTCAACAGCTTTCACATGTTGCTGTTTCGGCTTTCGCTTACTACAGTCAACATAATACTCGTTGCAAAATAAGTGCTCGGCATCTGCAATTTTCCAAAGACGAAGTTTCGCCAGTTCAATTTTCGCTCGCCAATTATGGCTACTAATTCACACGGTACTGAGCTCAACAACATTAAATTTGTTCAGCAAGACTTTCACATGTTGATGTTTTGGCTTTCGCCTACTAGAAGCAACATAATACTCGTCTTGTTAGCTCATTCAATGAGAATAGCTTTTCCCGTTGAGAATTTTTGCCTTCAATTGGCGTTGTAGTGAGTTTGGCTACTCAGATCACCAAATACTTGTGACAATTCGAACCAGAAATGTTTTCAATTTTCACATGCTGATGTTTCGGATTCAACCTACTAGAAGCAGCATAATACTTGTATTCAACAATTTCTGTATCAAATCCCAGTTTTCTCTGGTGCATCTTTGCCAAACTATTCCAAACTGCCTGAGTCTGAATACCAATTACAGGTACTAGTAAATGCACGTTACTAAGGACTATATAGTTCTAGGTTACTGTACACAACGACGTTCACATGTTGATGTTTCAGCTGCCGCTTACTAGAAACAACATAATACTTATCGTGCATACCTTTCCATAACTTGTCCTTTTCAGATGCATTAGTTTCCCTTTGTCTTGGCTTCTACAGTCAGACTGGCTACTAGTAACAGCACAGTACTAATCACATATCGTTCTACAGTTTGCAGACAACTTTCACATGTTGATGTTTCAGCTTTCGCCTACTAGAAACAACATAATACTCGCTGTATACATTTGTAGTTCTCTATGTAACTTTCATGTGAAGAAGTTTCGCCAGTCTTTTTGACTGTCTCAAATCTGAGTCATGCTTAGGCTACTAGTTGCTTCATAGTACTTATCGCCTCGAGATCATTGAACAAAACTTGATTTTCACATGTTGCTGTTTCAGCTTCCGCTTACTAGAAACAACATAATACTAGTCTCATTAAGTTCCGTCTCTTTGCAATTTTCTTATGAAGAAAATTCGCCATCACAATGACTCCAGCAGTTCTTGATCAAGGAATGCAATCATTGATCAGAATGCTATTATTTGAATCGGTTCTGCTTTAAGTGTTCCAATTTTATTGGAAGCACCAACAATAGAACATCAATGTGTTCAATCGAGAGTTATATAACCCTGAATCGGACGCAGTCAACAGCCGAAGCCGAGACCGCCTTTTGCGTTAGAGAGGTCGGTAAACAAATCTTGCGATTCATACCGAATTAACACATATAGCTGTGCTCCTCTTCGTAAAGCGAGCCAAGTGATCCCCTGTTGAAGGATGTATTTGGACCAATCTAGTAGCATTTGGTTTCCAACAAGCTCTCCCAAGTTAGCTTACTTATTGGGCTTTTCAACCAATTCGGTTGGCTACAAGCATCATCAAAGTACTAGCCACAGTTTGATCGCAAAATTCTACGACTTTCACATGTTGATGTTTCGGCTTGCGCTTAGCCTACTATAAGCAACATAATACTAGTCATATCATAGAGCGTGATCAGCTTGTGACGTTCTCATGATGAAGTTTCACCAACAGTGTCTCACTTCGAGCTTAAATCCAGCTACTAGTAACTACACAGTACTGACTGCAACGATAACTTTTATCTATACCTTTCACATGCTGCGCTTTCGGCCAGGGCCTACTAACGTCAACATAATACTCGATATAAACTTTTGTTCATGATGCAGCTTCCCCATGCAGAAGTTTCGCCTTCAAATGCTCTCTTGGCCATATGACGTAAGAAAAGGTTACTAGTAACATCACAGTACTAGCCACAGTTTGATTGCAAAATTCTACGACTTTCACATGTTGATGTTTCGGCTTGCGCTTAGCCTACTAGAAGCAACATAATACTAGTCATATCATAGAGCGTGATCAGCTTGTGACGTTCTCATGATGAAGTTTCACCAACAGTGTCTCATTTCGAGCTTAAATCCAGCTACTAGTAACTACACAGTACTGACTGCAACGCTAACTTTTATCTATACCTTTCACATGCTGCGCTTTCGGCCAGGGCCTACTAACGTCAACATAATACTCGATATAAACTTTTGTTCATGATGCAGCTTCCCCATGCAGAAGTTTCGCCTTCAAATGCTCTCTTGGCCATATGACGTAACACAAGGTTACTAGTAACATCACAGTACTAGGCCACAATTTGATCGCAAAATTCTACGACTTTCACATGTTGATGTTTCGGCTTGCGCTTAGCCTACTATAAGCAACATAATACTAGTCATATCATAGAGCGTGATCAGCTTGTGACGTTCTCATGATGAAGTTTCACCAACAGTGTCTCACTTCGAGCTTAAATCCAGCTACTAGTAACTACACAGTACTGACTGCAACGATAACTTTTATCTATACCTTTCACATGCTGCGCTTTCGGCCAGGGCCTACTAACGTCAACATAATACTCGATATAAACTTTTGTTCATGATGCAGCTTCCCCATGCAGAAGTTTCGCCTTCAAATGCTCTCTTGGCCATATGACGTAAGAAAAGGTTACTAGTAACATCACAGTACTAGCCACAGTTTGATTGCAAAATTCTACGACTTTCACATGTTGATGTTTCGGCTTGCGCTTAGCCTACTAGAAGCAACATAATACTAGTCATATCATAGAGCGTGATCAGCTTGTGACGTTCTCATGATGAAGTTTCACCAACAGTGTCTCATTTCGAGCTTAAATCCAGCTACTAGTAACTACACAGTACTGACTGCAACGCTAACTTTTATCTATACCTTTCACATGCTGCGCTTTCGGCCAGGGCCTACTAACGTCAACATAATACTCGATATAAACTTTTGTTCATGATGCAGCTTCCCCATGCAGAAGTTTCGCCTTCAAATGCTCTCTTGGCCATATGACGTAACACAAGGTTACTAGTAACATCACAGTACTAGCCACAATTTGATCGCAAAATTCTACGACTTTCACATGTTGATGTTTCGGCTTGCGCTTAGCCTACTAGAAGCAACATAATACTAGTCATATCATGGAGCGTGATCAGCTTGTGACGTTCTCATGATGAAGTTTCACCAACAGTGTCTCATTTCGAGCTTAAATCCAGCTACTAGTAACTACACAGTACTGACTGCAACGATAACTTTTATCTATACCTTTCACATGCTGCGCTTTCGGCCAGGGCCTACTAATGTCAACATAATACTCGATATAAACTTTTGTTCATGATGCAGCTTCCCCATGCAGAAGTTTCGCCTTCAAATGCTCTCTTGGCCATATGACGTAACACAAGGTTACTAGTAACATCACAGTACTAGCCACAATTTGATCGCAAAATTCTACGACTTTCACATGTTGATGTTTCGGCTTGCGCTTAGCCTACTAGAAGCAACATAATACTAGTCATATCATAGAGCTTGATCAGCTTGTGACATTCTCATGATGAAGTTTCACCAACAGTGTCTCATTTTGAGCTTAAATCCAGCTACTAGTAACTACACAGTACTGACTGCAACAATAACTTTTATCTATACCTTTCACATGCTGCGTTTTCGGCCAAGGCCTACTAACGTCAACATAATACTCGATATAAAATTTTGATCATGATGCAGCTTTCCCATGCAGAAGTTTCGCCTTCAAATGCTCTCTTGGCCATATGACGGAACACCAGGTTACTAGTAACATCACAGTACTAGCCACAGTTTGATTGCAAAATTCTACGACTTTCACATGTTGATGTTTCGGCTTGCGCTTAGCCTACTAGAAGCAACATAATACTAGTCATATCATAGAGCGTGATCAGCTTGTGACGTTCTCATGATGAAGTTTCACCAATAGTGTTTCATTCGAATTGGTTCTGCTTTAAGCTCTCCAATTGTTTTGGATGAACCAGTTTTGCCCTTCGAAGCCACTTTTGTGAGCTTTTGTGGGTCTTTACCAAGAGGATATACCTCAAGGCCTCTTTCAATTCCTTTAAGTTCTTTCAACTCCTTTACAGTTTCTAGGTTCACATAGCTGCAAACCTTATTTCTAGTTTTAAGTCTGGCCAACTTGGGGAGAGTTGGTGCAGACCGTGACCAATTCTAGTAGGATGCCACAACAAGAATGTGATCAACTTAGCTTGTCGATGAACCTGCCTCACATTCAAACAACTCTATCGCCTTTTCCTCGTATAGTTATATGCGAGGGCCTCTCATAGAGAGCGCTGTTAGCAACCTTTTCCACATAGACGATAAAGTTGTGAGTGTTTTGCACATGGCTGTTGTCATCACCACGTGACGAGTCAACTCAGCTTGACTCTCTACACTCCGACAAGCTTTGCACATACGCCTTTAGTTCAGTATGTGTCTTTAATCTGACTCCGGTGCCTCAAGCCGGAAAAATTGTCAGATTATGATCATTATCGGTTAGTCATCCCGATGCAAGATCGTATCGTACTGTCTTTGTCTACCTCCAGATTCCGAAGAACAGGAGGAGACTCTCCCAGACCTACATATCTGGGAGAATGTTCAGAGGGCGAGAAGCTGTGGATTACTCTCCCCTAAGAACTGACTAAACTTTACCCTCGTCCAAGGTAAGTTTATTTTAGCTAGCCTTCTATGTAAAGGATCTGAGGCTAAGCTGTGTTTTTTCGAGCCTTTGGCTCGGAGCAAGTTCAGTGGGCGCCCCGAGTAGCTCAACTCTTTCCCACTGAACAGCGCAACGCTCTGTCACTCGCTGGGATTTTTGCGTGTCGGTTCTAACCACGCGACTTGTGGACCTTTTTAGGCCTTTCTCATTCACAAGTCTATAGCTGGGCTTCTATAACCCAGCTTCTGAGATCTAGATAGCTGCAGTTCTGCTAGGCTGCTTTTGCTAACTAGTCTCCCTTTAAGCAGTCCCTTGCCATGACTGCTGAACTATGTATCCACACAAGTAGTTTTTGAGCTCGATACATAATTCGAGATTGGTTGCCAAGCAATCTCTAGCGACAGAGCGTCATGCGCACTACAGACATGGCCTCTACCAGCAGCCATGCCCGAAGGAATCAATCACTGATCCTTCCGCAGGTTCCCCTACGGAAACCTTGTTACGACTTTTACTTCCTCTAGACAATTAAGCTCGATCCGCTTCATCCCGTTGCCGGAGACCGAAGTCCCAACAGTAGGAATTTGCAATTCTTGCTTAACTATCCAATCAGTAGTAGCGACGGGCGGTGTGTACAAAGGGCAGGGACGTAATCCCTATGAGTTGTTGACTCATAAGTACCAGGAATTCCTGGTTCACGTCTGCAAGTTACAACAGACGATCCCCTTGAAGCGCTGTACTTTTCTCTGATTGCCCAGTCCATTTCGGACCAAGGGCTGAGTACTCAATCTAAAAGTACACAGTGTAGCGCGCGTGCAGTCCAGAACATCTAAGGGCATCACAGACCTGTTATAGCCTCACTTCATCTGCGGTATTTAATTCCGCATAGTTCCTCTAAGAAGTGTTTGAATTCACATATAGTGAATTTCATTATTTAGATGGAGAAGATCTCGTTCGTTATCGGAATTAACCAGACAGATCACTCCACTAACTAAGAACGGCCATGCACCACCGCCCATATAATCATGAAAGATATTCAATCTGTCAATCCTTAAGATGTCTGGACCGGGTGAGTTTTCCCGTGTTGAGTCAAATTAAGCCGCAGGCTCCACTCCTGGTGGTGCCCTTCCGTCAATTCCTTTAAGTTTCGATTTTGCAACCATACTTCCCCCGGAACCAATAAACTTTGGTTTCCCGGTTAATCTCTTGCCAAGTCAAGATCGACTTTGACAAATTGTAGGTTGGTATAGTTTATGGTCAGAATTACGAGGGTATCTAATCCTCTTCAATACTCTGACTTTCGTTCTTGATTAATGAAAACATTCTTGGCAAATGCTTTCGCAGTAGTTTGTCTTGCCACGATCCAAGAATTTCACCTCTAACGTAGCAATACAAATGCCCCCGTCTGTTCCTTTCAATCATTACCGCACTCAGCCAACCGGCATCAATCGAGTAGCGGGTCATTCTCCATTATTCCATGCTTTATTATTCGATCCCAAAGGATGCTTTGAACACTCTAATTTTCTCAGGGTGAAAACACCGTTTCCACAGTTCGTCACATTTAAGTGCAAACTATTTCTTCGATGCGAAGGATGAGCGGAACGAGTCAACAGATTTAACTGAAGACCATGTTGCCGTTCTACTCAAACAGATCCAACTATGAGCTTTTTAAACGCAGCAACTATTGCATACGCTTGTAGAGGCTGGTATTACCGCGGCTGCTGGCACCAGACTTGCCCTCTACTCGTTCATCAATGGAGCTTTTAAGTCCATTCCATTCTGATTACAAACCATAAAGGTTCATATCATTATTTCTAGTCACTACCTCCTCGTGCGGAGAGTGGGTAATTTGCGTGCCTGCTGCCTTCCTTGGATGTGGTAGCCGTTTCTAAGGCTCCCTCTCCGGAATCGAACCCTGATTCCCCGTTACCCGTCACAACCATGGTAGTCCGTTACACTACCATCATAGGTTGATAGGTCAGAAATTCGGAAGTTCCGTCCCCAAGCCGAAGCTATCTGGGATCTTTCAGTTACTAGGACTCATCACGGGATGTGTCTGTACTTAGCAAATCACCCGGTGTAGTCTTGTAAAAGTCTCCGACAGTGTCGGACAATCAGCATGCATTAGCTGCAGGGTTACCGCAGTTATTCATTTAGCTTGCAAATCAACTAATAGATAGTAACTGATTTAATGAGCCATTCGCGGTTCCACTTTTTCAAGCTTCGCTTGCACATGCATGGCTTAGTCTTTCAGACAAGCATATGGCAACTGACAGGATCAATCAGTTTAATTGTACTTTGAACAATCTTTCGATTTGTTCGAATTTAGAAAGACATAGCCTTGCGGCCTCGTCAATCTTGCTTTGAGCTTTTTAAATCACGAAGAGTTTCAATGCATGCTTTGGCATGGCTACTAGTTACTACACAGTACTCTACACACTTAGAGTTACCCACGATTACACATTTCACATGCTGATGTTTCGGCTCGCGCGTACTAGAAACAGCATAATACTATGTGTACTGGTAGATAGCGCTCTGTGAGCATTTCCCATGAGCAGGTTTTGCCCTCCAAATCTCTGTTCTACTGTTACCAATACCGGCTAACAACTGTATCATACTAGGGAGAATTGACTCATGATTTAAAAACCAGATGTTCACATGTCGATGTTTCGGCTCTCGCCTACTAGAAACAACATAATACTAGTCTGTTAAAAATCTCAATCACGCCGCCTCTTCAGATACAGAAGTTTTACCTTTTATTGGTTAGAGAACAGCTTTCCAGCTGTCGACATGGTTACTAGTAACAACACCGTACTCAACACAAAAACTTTTCAACTTCACAACTTTCACATGCTGATGTTTCTGCTTTCGCATACTAGAAACAGCATAATACTTATTGTTTTGTCAAGTAATTTGTGTGTCTTTCCCATGTGAAGTTTCACCGGTCAACAATGTTTCCCTGACCAATTACGGCTACTAGTAGCTGTATAATACTAGGGAAAATGATTGAGGATTTAATATCAGATTTTCACATGTTGATGTTTCGGCTTTCGCCTACTAGAAACAACATAATACTAGTCTGCTAAGAAATCTCGCTCAAATTGCCTTTTCACATACAGAAGTTTCACCTTCTATTGGTTAGAGAACAGTTCTCAGCTGTCGACATGGTTACTAGTAACAACATCGTACTCAACACAAAAATTCTTCAACTTCACAACTTTCACATGCTGATGTTTCTGCTTTCGCGTACTAGAAACAGCATAATACTTATTGCTTTGTCAAGAAGTGTGTGTGTCTTTCCCATGCGAAAGTTTCACCGGTCAGCAATAATTGCCGTGTCCAATTAAGGTTACTCATAGCTGTATAATACTAGGGAAAATGATTGAGGATTTAATATCAGATTTTCACATGTTGATGTTTCGGCTTTCGCCTACTAGAAACAACATAATACTAGTCTGCTAATAAATCTCGCTCAAATTGCCTTTTCACATACAGAAGTTTCACCTCTTCTTGGTCACTGTACAGATGATGCTGTCTGTTCTTTATTTGGTTCTGCTTATTATAAGGAGGGGCATCACTCCTTCCTCCTTGGTTTGCATGCATTAAGCCTGCTTTGTGAAAAGCGTATCTTTCTAGCTTTTCTTCGCCTTACTCGAGTAGGACGATACAATCCAGACATTAGTCAGTCTTGGTGTAAAGTCACTGAGTATTATTCGGTTCTGCTTTATTCAGCAATATGCTGTATAATTGTTGTAATTTGCGAACATATTTGTTCTCAGTTCCGAACTACTAGCGACGACAGATTACCAGCGGTCATGAGCCATCAAGGTAGTTCTTTGGTGCATCAAGTAGAGAGGTGCCATCAAACAACACTTCCCTAATAATGCTACACACATAGAATTTGCTACAGTGCAGCTTTTTACTTTGCAAAATTTGCGCACAAATTTTGCATAGAATAAATGTTTTATCAAGATTTTTAGATCCCCTCCCTTGAGAGAACGTTACTCCTTTAAGTGAACACCCCGCGGCGTCCTGTTGTTATTGCTTATAACCATTTCGCAAGCCGGAGGCATAATGCACTACGCAAGCCGCTACTTTGGCACAGAGGCACCTAGTTTTACACCCGGGACTTCAGGTGGCCCAGTTTTACACCCAGTACAGCGGTGCCAGTTGGTAACCCGGTGGATCCTCGGAGACCAGACATGATCATAGATCAAACCCGATGTATGCTACTCCTGAACGTATAGTATCTCCACTGTGCAATGAAATTATCGTTCGTTTCGGGCCTTCCTATACGTTCAGCAGACAATCGCTAGGAATTCACCTCGTGACCCGTGGTGACCACACTGGATTTCAAGTTTATTGATTTGGACAGACCTGTCATTTATTTTGCTTTTCAGCTTCAGTTCTGCTCGATCTAGCTTGCCTAAGGCTTGATCTCGCTTTGCTCACCCCTGTAGGAGCCTCTACTAGTACCACTCGGAGTAATGGGGAATCCACCAGACCTAATCGATGAATGCCATCAAACAACAAACATCATACCCGGCTTCATCAGGCATATTTTATTACTTCCGAGAGGTACTTTAGTATCAGATCTTTCTCCATGCCTCTTATGAGGACCCGTCAGACCTTTCGGTTTATCGTTTAGCTTCAGTCCTGCTCGATCTAGCTTTCCCAAGGCTCGATCTAGCTCTATTCGCCCCACTAGAGGGCTCTCTAAGACCCCTCGGTCTTAGTGTTAGCTCCGGTACTGCTCGGTCGTGCTTGCTGAAGGCCCGACCCAGCTTTAGTTAGATTCTCGTACTTTCTCTTGGCCTCTCTAGGAGGACCAGACAGACCTCTCGGTCTATCGTTTAGCTTCAGTCCTGCTCGATCTAGCTTGCCCAAGGCTTGATCAAGCTCTATTCGCCCCGCTAGAGGGCTCTCTAAGACCCCTCGGTCTTAGTGTTATCTTCTGTAATGCCTAACCAAGCTTACTACAGGCCTTGGTCAGGTCTTTATCGGTCACCGATTAGTAACAGACCAATCATAGGGCCTTCCACCCTATCCGGGTTGAGGTCTTTAGTCCAGCCATATTTTGACAAGACACCTCTCCCTAATAATGCCCCACACATAGAATTACTGTCCATGCAGTATTTAACTTGTGTTTTTTTCTAAAATTTGATTTTCACTTTTTGGAGGTTCATTTGCTCCTCTGACACTCTTTCAGCTTCAATCTTACTCGATCTAGCTTTCCCAAGGCTCGATCTAGCTCTATTCGCCCCACTAGAGGGCTCTCTAAGACACTTCGGTCTTAGTGTTAGCTCCGGTCTTGCTCAATCGTGCTTGCTGAAGGCGCGATCAAGCTTTAGTTAGCTTCTCGTACTTCCTCTTGGCCTCTCTAGGAGGACCAGACAGACCTCTCGGTCTATCGTTTAGCTTCAGTCCTGCTCGATCTAGCTTTCCCAAGGCTCGATCTAGCTCTATTCGCCCTGCTAGAGGGCTCTCTAAGACCCCTCGGTCTTAGTGTTAGCTCCGGTACAGCTCGGTCGTGCTTGCTGAAGGCCCGATCAAGCTTTAGTTAGATTCTCGTACTTTCTCTTGGCCTCTATAGGAGGACCAGACAGACCTCTCGGTCTATCGTTTAGCTTCAGTCCTGCTTGATCTAGCTTTCCCAAGGCTCGATCTAGCTCTATTCGCCCTGCTAGAGGGCTCTCTAAGACCCCTCGGTCTTAGTGTTAGCTCCGGTACAGCTCGGTCGTGCTTGCTGAAGGCCCGATCAAGCTTTAGTTAGCTTCTCGTACTTTCTCTTGGCCTCTCTAGGAGGACCAGACAGACCTCTCGGTCTATCGTTTAGCTTCAGTCCTGCTCGATCTAGCTTTCCCAAGGCTCGATCTAGATCTATTCGCCCTGCTAGAGGGCTCTCTAAGACCCCTCGGTCTTAGTGTTAGCTCCGGTACAGCTCGGTCGTGCTTGCTGAAGGCCTGATCAAGCTTTAGTTAGCTTCTCGTACTTTCTCTTGGCCTCTCTAGGAGGACCAGACAGACCTTTCGGTCTCTTGCTTAGCTTCAGTCCTGCTCGATCTAGCTTTCCCAAGGCTCGATCTAGCTCTATTCGCCCCGCTAGAGGGCTCTCTAAGACCCCTCGGTCTTAGTGTTAACTCCTGTAATGCCTAACCAAGCTTACTACAGGCCTTGGTCAGGTCTTTATCGGTCACCGATTAGTAACAGACCGATCATGGGGCCTTCCACCCTATCCGGGTTGAGGTCTTTAGTCCAGCCATATTTTGACAAGACACCTCCCCCTAATAATGCCCCACACATAGAAATACTGTCCATGCAGTATTTAACTTGTGTTTTTTCTAAAATTTGATTTTCACTTTTTGGAGGTTCATTTGCTCCTCTGACACTCTTTCAGCTTCAATCTTACTCGATCTAGCTTTCCCAAGGCTCGATCTAGCTCTATTCGCCCCACCAGAGGGCTCTCTAAGACACTTCGGTCTTAGTGTTAGCTCCGGTCTTGCTCAATCGTGCTTGCTGAAGGCGCGATCAAGCTTTAGTTAGCTTCTCGTACTTTCTCTTGGCCTCTCTAGGAGGACCAGACAGACCTCTCGGTCTATCGTTTAGCTTCAGTCCTGCTCGATCTAGCTTTCCCAAGGCTCGATCTAGCTCTATTCGCCCCGCTAGAGGGCTCTCTAAGACCCCTCGGTCTTAGTGTTAGCTCCGGTACAGCTCGGTCGTGCTTGCTGAAGGCCCGATCAAGCTTTAGTTGGCTTCTCGTACTTTCTCTTGGCCTCTCTAGGAGGACCAGACAGACCTCTCGGTCTCTTGCTTAGCTTCAGTCCTGCTCGATCTAGCTTGCCCAAGGCTTGATCAAGCTCTATTCGCCCCGCTAGAGGGCTCTCTAAGACCCCTCGGTCTTAGTGTTAGCTCCGGTACAGCTCGGTCGTGCTTGCTGAAGGCCCGATCAAGCTTTAGTTAGCTTCTCGTTTTTTCTCTTGGCCTCTCTAGGAGGACCAGACAGACCTCTCGGTCTATCGTTTAGCTTCAGTCCTGCTCGATCTAGCTTTCCCAAGGCTCGATCTAGCTCTATTCGCCCCGCTAGAGGGCTCTCTAAGACCCCTCGGTCTTAGTGTTAGCTCCGGTACAGCTCGGTCGTGCTTGCTGAAGGCCCGATCAAGCTTTAGTTGGCTTCTCGTACTTTCTCTTGGCCTCTCTAGGAGGACCAGACAGACCTCTCGGTCTATCCTTTAGCTTCAGTCCTGCTCGATCTAGCTTTCCCAAGGCTCGATCTAGCTCTATTCGCCCCGCTAGAGGGCTCTCTAAGACCCCTCGGTCTTAGTGTTATCTCCTGTAATGCCTAACCAAGCTTACTACAGGCCTTGGTCAGGTCTTTATCGGTCACCGATTAGTAACAGACCGATCATAGGGCCTTCCACCCTATCTGGGTTGAGGTCTTTAGTCCAGCCATATTTTGACAAGACACCTCCCCCTAATAATGCCCCACACATAGAATTACTGTTTATGCAGCTTTTCACTTGTGAAATTTTTAATTTTCGCAATTATTATAGAATAAGTGTTTGCGCAGCTTTTCATAGGTCGAGCTCTAGCTAGCTAGCTCAAGCTAGCTAGCTAGCTCAAGCTCAAGCTATCTAGCTCAAGCTCAAGCCAGCTAGCTCAAGCTCAAGCTAGCTAGCTAGCTCAAGCTCAAGCTAGCTAGCTAGCTCAAGCTCAAGCTAGCTAGCTCAAGCTCAAGCTAGCTAGCTCAAGCTCAAGCTAGCTAGCTAGCTCAAGCTCAAGCTCAAGCTAGCTAGCTCAAGCTCAAGCTCAAGCTAGCTAGCTAGCTCAAGCTCAAGCTAGCTAGCTAGCTCAAGCTCAAGCTAGCTAGCTAGCTCAAGCTCAAGCTAGCTAGCTCAAGCTCAAGCTCAAGCTCAAGCTAGCTAGCTAGCTCAAGCTAGCTAGCTAGCTAGCTCAAGCTCAAGCTAGCTAGCTAGCTCAAGTTCAAGCTAGCTAGCTAGCTCAAGCTCAAGCTAGCTAGCTAGCTCAAGCTCAAGCTAGCTAGCTCAAGCTCAAGCTAGCTAGCTCAAGCTCAAGCTAGCTAGCTAGCTCAAGCTCAAGCTCAAGCTAGCTAGCTCAAGCTCAAGCTCAAGCTAGCTAGCTAGCTCAAGCTCAAGCTAGCTAGCTAGCTCAAGCTCAAGCTCAAGCTAGCTAGCTAGCTCAAGTTCAAGCTAGCTAGCTAGCTCAAGCTCAAGCTAGCTAGCTCAAGCTCAAGCTAGCTAGCTCAAGCTCAAGCCAGCTAGCTCAAGCTCAAGCTCAAGCTAGCTAGCTAGCTCAAGCACAAGCTAGCTAGCTAGCTCAATCTCAAGCTAGCTAGCTCAAGCTCAAGCTAGCTAGCTCAAGCTCAAGCTAGCTAGCTAGCTCAAGCTCAAGCTCAAGCTAGCTAGCTCAAGCTCAAGCTCAAGCTAGCTAGCTAGCTCAAGCTCAAGCTAGCTAGCTAGCTCAAGCTCAAGCTCAAGCTAGCTAGCTCAAGCTCAAGCTCAAGCTAGCTAGCTAGCTCAAGCTCAAGCTGGCTAGCTAGCTCAAGCTCAAGCTAGCTAGCTAGCTCAAGCTCAAGCTAGCTAGCTCAAGCTCAAGCTCAAGCTCAAGCTAGCTAGCTAGCTCAAGCTAGCTAGCTAGCTCAAGCTCAAGCTAGCTAGCTAGCTCAAGTTCAAGCTAGCTAGCTAGCTCAAGCTCAAGCTAGCTAGCTAGCTCAAGCTCAAGCTAGCTAGCTCAAGCTCAAGCTAGCTAGCTCAAGCTCAAGCTAGCTAGCTAGCTCAAGCTCAAGCTCAAGCTAGCTAGCTCAAGCTCAAGCTCAAGCTAGCTAGCTAGCTCAAGCTCAAGCTAGCTAGCTAGCTCAAGCTCAAGCTAGCTAGCTAGCTCAAGTTCAAGCTAGCTAGCTAGCTCAAGCTCAAGCTAGCTAGCTCAAGCTCAAGCTAGCTAGCTCAAACTCAAGCTAGCTAGCTAGCTCAAGTTCAAGCTAGCTAGCTAGCTCAAGCTCAAGCTAGCTAGCTAGCTCAAGCTCAAGCTAGCTAGCTCAAGCTCAAGCTAGCTAGCTCAAGCTCCAGCTAGCTAGCTAGCTCAAGCTCAAGCTCAAGCTAGCTAGCTCAAGCTCAAGCTCAAGCTAGCTAGCTAGCTCAAGCTCAAGCTAGCTAGCTAGCTCAAGCTCAAGCTAGCTAGCTAGCTCAAGTTCAAGCTAGCTAGCTAGCTCAAGCTCAAGCTAGCTAGCTCAAGCTCAAGCTAGCTAGCTCAAGCTCAAGCCAGCTAGCTCAAGCTCAAGCTCAAGCTAGCTAGCTAGCTCAAGCACAAGCTTGCTAGCTAGCTCAAGCTCAAGCTAGCTAGCTCAAGCTCAAGCTAGCTAGCTCAAGCTCAAGCTAGCTAGCTCAAGCTCAAGCTCAAGCTAGCTAGCTAGCTCAAGCACAAGCTTGCTAGCTAGCTCAAGCTCAAGCTAGCTAGCTCAAGCTCAAGCTAGCTAGCTCAAGCTCAAGCTAGCTAGCTAGCTCAAGCTCAAGCTCAAGCTAGCTAGCTCAAGCTCAAGCTCAAGCTAGCTAGCTGGCTCAAGCTCAAGCTAGCTAGCTAGCTCAAGCTCAAGCTAGCTAGCTAGCTCAAGCTCAAGCTAGCTAGCTCAAGCTCAAGCTCAAGCTAGCTAGCTAGCTCAAGCTAGCTAGCTAGCTCAAGCTCAAGCTAGCTAGCTAGCTCAAGTTCAAGCTAGCTAGCTAGCTCAAGCTCAAGCTAGCTAGCTAGCTCAAGCTCAAGCTAGCTAGCTCAAGCTCAAGCTAGCTAGCTCAAGCTCAAGCTAGCTAGCTAGCTCAAGCTCAAGCTCAAGCTAGCTAGCTCAAGCTCAAGCTCAAGCTAGCTAGCTAGCTCAAGCTCAAGCTAGCTAGCTAGCTCAAGCTCAAGCTAGCTAGCTAGCTCAAGTTCAAGCTAGCTAGCTAGCTCAAGCTCAAGCTAGCTAGCTCAAGCTCAAGCTAGCTAGCTCAAGCTCAAGCCAGCTAGCTCAAGCTCAAGCTCAAGCTAGCTAGCTAGCTCAAGCACAAGCTAGCTAGCTAGCTCAAGCTCAAGCTAGCTAGCTCAAGCTCAAGCTAGCTAGCTCAAGCTCAAGCTAGCTAGCTAGCTCAAGCTCAAGCTCAAGCTAGCTAGCTCAAGCTCAAGCTCAAGCTAGCTAGCTAGCTCAAGCTCAAGCTAGCTAGCTAGCTCAAGCTCAAGCTAGCTAGCTCAAGCTCAAGCTCAAGCTAGCTAGCTAGCTCAAGCTCAAGCTAGCTAGCTAGCTCAAGCTCAAGCTAGCTAGCTAGCTCAAGCTCAAGCTAGCTAGCTCAAGCTCAAGCTCAAGCTCAAGCTAGCTAGCTAGCTCAAGCTAGCTAGCTAGCTCAAGCTCAAGCTAGCTAGCTAGCTCAAGTTCAAGCTAGCTAGCTAGCTCAAGCTCAAGCTAGCTAGCTAGCTCAAGCTCAAGCTAGCTAGCTCAAGCTCAAGCTAGCTAGCTCAAGCTCAAGCTAGCTAGCTAGCTCAAGCTCAAGCTCAAGCTAGCTAGCTCAAGCTCAAGCTCAAGCTAGCTAGCTAGCTCAAGCTCAAGCTAGCTAGCTAGCTCAAGCTCAAGCTAGCTAGCTAGCTCAAGTTCAAGCTAGCTAGCTAGCTCAAGCTCAAGCTAGCTAGCTCAAGCTCAAGCTAGCTAGCTCAAACTCAAGCTAGCTAGCTAGCTCAAGTTCAAGCTAGCTAGCTAGCTCAAGCTCAAGCTAGCTAGCTAGCTCAAGCTCAAGCTAGCTAGCTCAAGCTCAAGCTAGCTAGCTCAAGCTCAAGCTAGCTAGCTAGCTCAAGCTCAAGCTCAAGCTAGCTAGCTCAAGCTCAAGCTCAAGCTAGCTAGCTAGCTCAAGCTCAAGCTAGCTAGCTAGCTCAAGCTCAAGCTAGCTAGCTAGCTCAAGTTCAAGCTAGCTAGCTAGCTCAAGCTCAAGCTAGCTAGCTCAAGCTCAAGCTAGCTAGCTCAAGCTCAAGCCAGCTAGCTCAAGCTCAAGCTCAAGCTAGCTAGCTAGCTCAAGCACAAGCTTGCTAGCTAGCTCAAGCTCAAGCTAGCTAGCTCAAGCTCAAGCTAGCTAGCTCAAGCTCAAGCTAGCTAGCTCAAGCTCAAGCTCAAGCTAGCTAGCTAGCTCAAGCACAAGCTTGCTAGCTAGCTCAAGCTCAAGCTAGCTAGCTCAAGCTCAAGCTAGCTAGCTCAAGCTCAAGCTAGCTAGCTAGCTCAAGCTCAAGCTCAAGCTAGCTAGCTCAAGCTCAAGCTCAAGCTAGCTAGCTAGCTCAAGCTCAAGCTAGCTAGCTAGCTCAAGCTCAAGCTAGCTAGCTAGCTCAAGCTCAAGCTAGCTAGCTCAAGCTCAAGCTCAAGCTAGCTAGCTAGCTCAAGCTAGCTAGCTAGCTCAAGCTCAAGCTAGCTAGCTAGCTCAAGTTCAAGCTAGCTAGCTAGCTCAAGCTCAAGCTAGCTAGCTAGCTCAAGCTCAAGCTATCTAGCTCAAGCTCAAGCTAGCTAGCTCAAGCTCAAGCTAGCTAGCTAGCTCAAGCTCAAGCTCAAGCTAGCTAGCTCAAGCTCAAGCTCAAGCTAGCTAGCTAGCTCAAGCTCAAGCTAGCTAGCTAGCTCAAGCTCAAGCTAGCTAGCTAGCTCAAGTTCAAGCTAGCTAGCTAGCTCAAGCTCAAGCTAGCTAGCTCAAGCTCAAGCTAGCTAGCTCAAGCTCAAGCCAGCTAGCTCAAGCTCAAGCTCAAGCTAGCTAGCTAGCTCAAGCTCAAGCTCAAGCTCAAGCTAGCTAGCTAGCTCAAGTTCAAGCTAGCTAGCTAGCTCAAGCTCAAGCTAGCTAGCTCAAGCTCAAGCTAGCTAGCTCAAGCTCAAGCCAGCTAGCTCAAGCTCAAGCTCAAGCTAGCTAGCTAGCTCAAGCTCAAGCTAGCTAGCTCAAGCTCAAGCTAGCTAGCTAGCTAGCTCAAGCTCAAGCTCAAGCTAGCTAGCTCAAGCTCAAGCTCAAGCTAGCTAGCTCAAGCTCAAGCTCAAGCTAGCTAGCTCAAGCTCAAGCTCAAGCTAGCTAGCTCAAGCCCAAGCTCAAGCTAGCTAGCTAGCTCAAGCTCAAGCTAGCTAGCTCAAGCTCAAGCTCAAGCTCAAGCTAGCTAGCTAGCTAGCTCAAGCTCAAGCTCAAGCTAGCTAGCTAGCTCAAGCTCAAGCTAGCTAGCTCAAGCTCAAGCTAGCTAGCTAGCTCAAGTTCAAGCTAGCTAGCTAGCTCAAGCTCAAGCTAGCTAGCTAGCTCAAGCTCAAGCTAGCTAGCTCAAGCTCAAGCTAGCTAGCTCAAGCTCAAGCTAGCTAGCTAGCTCAAGCTCAAGCTCAAGCTAGCTAGCTCAAGCTCAAGCTCAAGCTAGCTAGCTAGCTCAAGCTCAAGCTAGCTAGCTAGCTCAAGCTCAAGCTAGCTAGCTAGCTCAAGTTCAAGCTAGCTAGCTAGCTCAAGCTCAAGCTAGCTAGCTCAAGCTCAAGCTAGCTAGCTCAAACTCAAGCTAGCTAGCTAGCTCAAGTTCAAGCTAGCTAGCTAGCTCAAGCTCAAGCTAGCTAGCTAGCTCAAGCTCAAGCTAGCTAGCTCAAGCTCAAGCTAGCTAGCTCAAGCTCAAGCTAGCTAGCTAGCTCAAGCTCAAGCTCAAGCTAGCTAGCTCAAGCTCAAGCTCAAGCTAGCTAGCTAGCTCAAGCTCAAGCTAGCTAGCTAGCTCAAGCTCAAGCTAGCTAGCTAGCTCAAGTTCAAGCTAGCTAGCTAGGTCAAGCTCAAGCTAGCTAGCTCAAGCTCAAGCTAGCTAGCTCAAGCTCAAGCCAGCTAGCTCAAGCTCAAGCTCAAGCTAGCTAGCTAGCTCAAGCACAAGCTTGCTAGCTAGCTCAAGCTCAAGCTAGCTAGCTCAAGCTCAAGCTAGCTAGCTCAAGCTCAAGCTAGCTAGCTCAAGCTCAAGCTCAAGCTAGCTAGCTAGCTCAAGCACAAGCTTGCTAGCTAGCTCAAGCTCAAGCTAGCTAGCTCAAGCTCAAGCTAGCTAGCTCAAGCTCAAGCTAGCTAGCTAGCTCAAGCTCAAGCTCAAGCTAGCTAGCTCAAGCTCAAGCTCAAGCTAGCTAGCTAGCTCAAGCTCAAGCTAGCTAGCTAGCTCAAGCTCAAGCTAGCTAGCTAGCTCAAGCTCAAGCTAGCTAGCTCAAGCTCAAGCTCAAGCTAGCTAGCTAGCTCAAGCTAGCTAGCTAGCTCAAGCTCAAGCTAGCTAGCTAGCTCAAGTTCAAGCTAGCTAGCTAGCTCAAGCTCAAGCTAGCTAGCTAGCTCAAGCTCAAGCTAGCTAGCTCAAGCTCAAGCTAGCTAGCTCAAGCTCAAGCTAGCTAGCTAGCTCAAGCTCAAGCTCAAGCTAGCTAGCTCAAGCTCAAGCTCAAGCTAGCTAGCTAGCTCAAGCTCAAGCTAGCTAGCTAGCTCAAGCTCAAGCTAGCTAGCTAGCTCAAGTTCAAGCTAGCTAGCTAGCTCAAGCTCAAGCTAGCTAGCTCAAGCTCAAGCTAGCTAGCTCAAGCTCAAGCCAGCTAGCTCAAGCTCAAGCTCAAGCTAGCTAGCTAGCTCAAGCTCAAGCTCAAGCTAGCTAGCTAGCTCAAGTTCAAGCTAGCTAGCTAGCTCAAGCTCAAGCTAGCTAGCTCAAGCTCAAGCTAGCTAGCTCAAGCTCAAGCCAGCTAGCTCAAGCTCAATCTCAAGCTAGCTAGCTAGCTCAAGCTCAAGCTAGCTAGCTCAAGCTCAAGCTAGCTAGCTAGCTAGCTCAAGCTCAAGCTCAAGCTAGCTAGCTCAAGCTCAAGCTCAAGCTAGCTAGCTCAAGCTCAAGCTCAAGCTAGCTAGCTCAAGCTCAAGCTCAAGCTAGCTAGCTCAAGCTCAAGCTCAAGCTAGCTAGCTAGCTCAAGCTCAAGCTAGCTAGCTCAAGCTCAAGCTCAAGCTCAAGCTAGCTAGCTAGCTAGCTCAAGCTCAAGCTCAAGCTAGCTAGCTAGCTCAAGCTCAAGCTAGCTAGCTCAAGCTCAAGCCAGCTAGCTCAAGCTCAAGCTCAAGCTAGCTAGCTAGCTCAAGCTCAAGCTAGCTAGCTCAAGCTCAAGCCAGCTAGCTCAAGCTCAAGCTCAAGCTCAAGCTAGCTAGCTAGCTCAAGCTCAAGCTAGATAGCTAGCTCAAGCTAGCTAGCTAGCTCAAGCTCAAGCTCAAGCTAGCTAGCTAGCTAGCTCAAGCTCAAGCTAGCTAGCTCAAGCTCAAGCCAGCTAGCTCAAGCTCAAGCTCAAGCTAGCTAGCTAGCTCAAGCTCAAGCTAGCTAGCTCAAGCTCAAGCTCAAGCGAGCTAGCTAGCTCAAGCTCAAGCTAGCTAGCTAGCTCAAGCTCAAGCTAGCTAACTCAAGCTAACTCAGCTAGCTCAAGCTAACTCAAGCTAGCTAAAGCTAACTCAAGCTAACTCAAGCTAACTCAAGCTAACTCAAGCTAGCTAAAGCTAACTCAAGCTAACTCAAGCTAACCCGAGCTAACTCAAGCTAGCTCAAGCTAACCCAAGCTAGCTAAAGCTAACTCAAGCTAACTCAAGCTAATTCAAGCTAACTCAAGCTAACTCAAGCTAACTCAAGCTAACTCAAGCTAGCTAAAGCTAACTCAAGCTAACTCAAGCTAACTCAAGCTAACCCGAGCTAACTCAAGCTAACTGAAGGTAGCTAAAGCTAGTTCAAGCTAACTCAAGCTAGCTAAAGCTAAGACAAGCTAACTCAAGCTAACTCAAGCTAACTCAAGCTAACTCAAGCTAACTCAAGCTAGTTCAAGCTAACTCAAGCTAACTCAAGCTAACTCAAGCTAGCTAAAGCTAACTCAAGCTAACTCAAGCTAACTCAAGCTAACCCGAGCTAACTCAAGCTAACTCAAGGTAGCTAAAGCTAGTTCAAGCTAACTCAAGCTAGCTAAAGCTAAGACAAGCTAACTCAAGCTAACTCAAGCTAACTCAAGCTAAACTCAAGCTAACTCAAGCTAGTTCAAGCTAACTCAAGCTAGCTAAAGCTAACTCAAGCTAACTCAAGCTAACTCAAGCTAGCTCAAGCTAACTCAAGCTAGTTCAAGCTAACTCAAGCTAGCTAAAGCTAACTCAAGCTAACTCAAGCTAACTCAAGCTAACTCAAGCTAGCTAAAGCTAACTCAAGCTAACTCAAGCTAACCCGAGCTAACTCAAGCTAGCTCAAGCTAACCCAAGCTAGCTAAAGCTAACTCAAGCTAACTCAAGCTAATTCAAGCTAACTCAAGCTAACTCAAGCTAACTCAAGCTAACTCAAGCTAGCTAAAGCTAACTCAAGCTAACTCAAGCTAACTCAAGCTAACCCGAGCTAACTCAAGCTAACTCAAGGTAGCTAAAGCTAGTTCAAGCTAACTCAAGCTAGCTAAAGCTAAGACAAGCTAACTCAAGCTAACTCAAGCTAACTCAAGCTAACTCAAGCTAACTCAAGCTAACTCAAGCTAGCTAAAGCTAACTCAAGCTAACTCAAGCTAACTCAAGCTAACCCGAGCTAACTCAAGCTAACTCAAGGTAGCTAAAGCTAGTTCAAGCTAACTCAAGCTAGCTAAAGCTAAGACAAGCTAACTCAAGCTAACTCAAGCTAACTCAAGCTAACTCAAGCTAACTAAAGCTAGTTCAAGCTAACTCAAGCTAGCTAAAGCTAACTCAAGCTAACTCAAGCTAACTCAAGCTAGCTCAAGCTAACTCAAGCTAGTTCAAGCTAACTCAAGCTAGCTAAAGCTAACTCAAGCTAACTCAAGCTAACTCAAGCTAACTCAAGCTAGCTAAAGCTAACTCAAGCTAACTCAAGCTAACCCGAGCTAACTCAAGCTAGCTCAAGCTAACCCAAGCTAGCTAAAGCTAACTCAAGCTAACTCAAGCTAATTCAAGCTAACTCAAGCTAACTCAAGCTAACTCAAGCTAACTCAAGCTAGCTAAAGCTAACTCAAGCTAACTCAAGCTAACTCAAGCTAACCCGAGCTAACTCAAGCTAACTCAAGGTAGCTAAAGCTAGTTCAAGCTAACTCAAGCTAGCTAAAGCTAAGACAAGCTAACTCAAGCTAACTCAAGCTAACTCAAGCTAACTCAAGCTAACTCAAGCTAACTCAAGCTAGTTCAAGCTAACTCAAGCTAACTCAAGCTAACTCAAGCTAGCTAAAGCTAACTCAAGCTAACTCAAGCTAACTCAAGCTAACCCGAGCTAACTCAAGCTAACTCAAGGTAGCTAAAGCTAGTTCAAGCTAGCTCAAGCTAGCTAAAGCTAAGACAAGCTAACTCAAGCTAACTCAAGCTAACTCAAGCTAACTCAAGCTAGTTCAAGCTAACTCAAGCTAGCTAAAGCTAACTCAAGCTAACTCAAGCTAACTCAAGCTAGCTCAAGCTAACTCAAGCTAGTTCAAGCTAACTCAAGCTAGCTAAAGCTAACTCAAGCTAACTCAAGCTAACTCAAGCTAGCTCAAGCTAACTCAAGCTAACTCAAGCTAACTCAAGCTAACCCGAGCTAACTCAAGCTAACTCAAGGTAGCTAAAGCTAGTTCAAGCTAGCTCAAGCTAGCTAAAGCTAAGACAAGCTAACTCAAGCTAACTCAAGCTAACTCAAGCTAACTCAAGCTAGTTCAAGCTAACTCAAGCTAGCTAAAGCTAACTCAAGCTAACTCAAGCTAACTCAAGCTAGCTCAAGCTAACTCAAGCTAGTTCAAGCTAACTCAAGCTAGCTAAAGCTAACTCAAGCTAACTCAAGCTAACTCAAGCTAGCTCAAGCTAACTCAAGCTAGTTCAAGCTAACTCAAGCTAGCTAAAGCTAACTCAAGCTAACTCAAGCTAACTCAAGCTAACTCAAGCTAGCTAAAGCTAACTCAAGCTAACTCAAGCTAACCCGAGCTAACTCAAGCTAGCTCAAGCTAACCCAAGCTAGCTAAAGCTAACTCAAGCTAACTCAAGCTAATTCAAGCTAACTCAAGCTAACTCAAGCTAACTCAAGCTAACTCAAGCTAGCTAAAGCTAACTCAAGCTAACTCAAGCTAACTCAAGCTAACCCGAGCTAACTCAAGCTAACTCAAGGTAGCTAAAGCTAGTTCAAGCTAACTCAAGCTAGCTAAAGCTAAGACAAGCTAACTCAAGCTAACTCAAGCTAACTCAAGCTAACTCAAGCTAACTCAAGCTAGTTCAAGCTAACTCAAGCTAACTCAAGCTAACTCAAGCTAGCTAAAGCTAACTCAAGCTAACTCAAGCTAACTCAAGCTAACCCGAGCTAACTCAAGCTAACTCAAGGTAGCTAAAGCTAGTTCAAGCTAGCTCAAGCTAGCTAAAGCTAAGACAAGCTAACTCAAGCTAACTCAAGCTAACTCAAGCTAGTTCAAGCTAACTCAAGCTAGCTAAAGCTAACTCAAGCTAACTCAAGCTAACTCAAGCTAGCTCAAGCTAACTCAAGCTAGTTCAAGCTAACTCAAGCTAGCTAAAGCTAACTCAAGCTAACTCAAGCTAACTCAAGCTAACTCAAGCTAGCTAAAGCTAACTCAAGCTAACTCAAGCTAACCCGAGCTAACTCAAGCTAGCTCAAGCTAACCCAAGCTAGCTAAAGCTAACTCAAGCTAACTCAAGCTAATTCAAGCTAACTCAAGCTAACTCAAGCTAACTCAAGCTAACTCAAGCTAGCTAAAGCTAACTCAAGCTAACTCAAGCTAACTCAAGCTAACCCGAGCTAACTCAAGCTAACTCAAGGTAGCTAAAGCTAGTTCAAGCTAACTCAAGCTAGCTAAAGCTAAGACAAGCTAACTCAAGCTAACTCAAGCTAACTCAAGCTAACTCAAGCTAACTCAAGCTAACTCAAGCTAGTTCAAGCTAACTCAAGCTAACTCAAGCTAACTCAAGCTAGCTAAAGCTAACTCAAGCTAACTCAAGCTAACTCAAGCTAACCCGAGCTAAATCAAGCTAACTCAAGGTAGCTAAAGCTAGTTCAAGCTAACTCAAGCTAGCTAAAGCTAAGACAAGCTAACTCAAGCTAACTCAAGCTAACTCAAGCTAACTCAAGCTAACTAAAGCTAGTTCAAGCTAACTCAAGCTAGCTAAAGCTAACTCAAGCTAACTCAAGCTAACTCAAGCTAGCTCAAGCTAACTCAAGCTAGTTCAAGCTAACTCAAGCTAGCTAAAGCTAACTCAAGCTAACTCAAGCTAACTCAAGCTAACTCAAGCTAGCTAAAGCTAACCCGAGCTAACTCAAGCTAGCTCAAGCTAACCCAAGCTAGCTAAAGCTAACTCAAGCTAACTCAAGCTAATTCAAGCTAACTCAAGCTAACTCAAGCTAACTCAAGCTAACTCAAGCTAGCTAAAGCTAACTCAAGCTAACTCAAGCTAACTCAAGCTAACCCGAGCTAACTCAAGCTAACTCAAGGTAGCTAAAGCTAGTTCAAGCTAACTCAAGCTAGCTAAAGCTAAGACAAGCTAACTCAAGCTAACTCAAGCTAACTCAAGCTAACTCAAGCTAACTCAAGCTAACTCAAGCTAGTTCAAGCTAACTCAAGCTAACTCAAGCTAACTCAAGCTAGCTAAAGCTAACTCAAGCTAACTCAAGCTAACTCAAGCTAACCCGAGCTAACTCAAGCTAACTCAAGGTAGCTAAAGCTAGTTCAAGCTAACTCAAGCTAGCTAAAGCTAAGACAAGCTAACTCAAGCTAACTCAAGCTAACTCAAGCTAACTCAAGCTAACTAAAGCTAGTTCAAGCTAACTCAAGCTAGCTAAAGCTAACTCAAGCTAACTCAAGCTAACTCAAGCTAGCTCAAGCTAACTCAAGCTAGTTCAAGCTAACTCAAGCTAGCTAAAGCTAACTCAAGCTAACTCAAGCTAACTCAAGCTAACTCAAGCTAGCTAAAGCTAACTCAAGCTAACTCAAGCTAACCCGAGCTAACTCAAGCTAGCTCAAGCTAACCCAAGCTAGCTAAAGCTAACTCAAGCTAACTCAAGCTAATTCAAGCTAACTCAAGCTAACTCAAGCTAACTCAAGCTAACTCAAGCTAGCTAAAGCTAACTCAAGCTAACTCAAGCTAACTCAAGCTAACCCGAGCTAACTCAAGCTAACTCAAGGTAGCTAAAGCTAGTTCAAGCTAACTCAAGCTAGCTAAAGCTAAGACAAGCTAACTCAAGCTAACTCAAGCTAACTCAAGCTAACTCAAGCTAACTCAAGCTAGTTCAAGCTAACTTAATGAAGTTAACCCAAGCTAACTTGGGTTAATGAAGTCAAACTCAAGCTAACCCGAGCTAACTCAAGCTAACTCAAGCTAATTCAAGCTAACTCAAGCTAACTCAAGCTAATTCAAGCTAACTCAAGCTAATTCAAGCTAACTCAAGCTAGCTAAAGCTAACTCAAGCTAACTCAAGCTAACTCAAGCTAGCTCAAGCTAACTCAAGCTAACTCAAGCTAACACAAGCTAACCCGAGCTAACTCAAGCTAACTCAAGGTAGCTAAAGCTAGTTCAAGCTAGCTCAAGCTAGCTAAAGCTAAGACAAGCTAACTCAAGCTAACTCAAGCTAACTCAAGCTAGTTCAAGCTAACTCAAGCTAGCTAAAGCTAACTCAAGCTAACTCAAGCTAACTCAAGCTAGCTCAAGCTAACTCAAGCTAGTTCAAGCTAACTCAAGCTAGCTAAAGCTAACTCAAGCTAACTCAAGCTAACTCAAGCTAGCTCAAGCTAACTCAAGCTAGTTCAAGCTAACTCAAGCTAGCTAAAGCTAACTCAAGCTAACTCAAGCTAACTCAAGCTAACTCAAGCTAGCTAAAGCTAACTCAAGCTAACTCAAGCTAACCCGAGCTAACTCAAGCTAGCTCAAGCTAACCCAAGCTAGCTAAAGCTAACTCAAGCTAACTCAAGCTAATTCAAGCTAACTCAAGCTAACTCAAGCTAACTCAAGCTAACTCAAGCTAGCTAAAGCTAACTCAAGCTAACTCAAGCTAACTCAAGCTAACCCGAGCTAACTCAAGCTAACTCAAGGTAGCTAAAGCTAGTTCAAGCTAACTCAAGCTAGCTAAAGCTAAGACAAGCTAACTCAAGCTAACTCAAGCTAACTCAAGCTAACTCAAGCTAACTCAAGCTAGTTCAAGCTAACTCAAGCTAACTCAAGCTAACTCAAGCTAGCTAAAGCTAACTCAAGCTAACTCAAGCTAACTCAAGCTAACCCGAGCTAACTCAAGCTAACTCAAGGTAGCTAAAGCTAGTTCAAGCTAGCTCAAGCTAGCTAAAGCTAAGACAAGCTAACTCAAGCTAACTCAAGCTAACTCAAGCTAGTTCAAGCTAACTCAAGCTAGCTAAAGCTAACTCAAGCTAACTCAAGCTAACTCAAGCTAGCTCAAGCTAACTCAAGCTAGTTCAAGCTAACTCAAGCTAGCTAAAGCTAACTCAAGCTAACTCAAGCTAACTCAAGCTAACTCAAGCTAGCTAAAGCTAACTCAAGCTAACTCAAGCTAACCCGAGCTAACTCAAGCTAGCTCAAGCTAACCCAAGCTAGCTAAAGCTAACTCAAGCTAACTCAAGCTAATTCAAGCTAACTCAAGCTAACTCAAGCTAACTCAAGCTAACTCAAGCTAGCTAAAGCTAACTCAAGCTAACTCAAGCTAACTCAAGCTAACCCGAGCTAACTCAAGCTAACTCAAGGTAGCTAAAGCTAGTTCAAGCTAACTCAAGCTAGCTAAAGCTAAGACAAGCTAACTCAAGCTAACTCAAGCTAACTCAAGCTAACTCAAGCTAACTCAAGCTAACTCAAGCTAGTTCAAGCTAACTCAAGCTAACTCAAGCTAACTCAAGCTAGCTAAAGCTAACTCAAGCTAACTCAAGCTAACTCAAGCTAACCCGAGCTAACTCAAGCTAACTCAAGGTAGCTAAAGCTAGTTCAAGCTAACTCAAGCTAGCTAAAGCTAAGACAAGCTAACTCAAGCTAACTCAAGCTAACTCAAGCTAACTCAAGCTAACTAAAGCTAGTTCAAGCTAACTCAAGCTAGCTAAAGCTAACTCAAGCTAACTCAAGCTAACTCAAGCTAGCTCAAGCTAACTCAAGCTAGTTCAAGCTAACTCAAGCTAGCTAAAGCTAACTCAAGCTAACTCAAGCTAACTCAAGCTAACTCAAGCTAGCTAAAGCTAACCCGAGCTAACTCAAGCTAGCTCAAGCTAACCCAAGCTAGCTAAAGCTAACTCAAG
Source organism: Convolutriloba macropyga (assembly GCF_964194025.1). Lineage (NCBI taxonomy): Eukaryota > Metazoa > Xenacoelomorpha > Acoela > Convolutidae > Convolutriloba > Convolutriloba macropyga. The sequence continues at coordinate 9,047 of NW_027450573.1, read as the reverse complement.
CTAACTCAAGCTAATTCAAGCTAACTCAAGCTAACTCAAGCTAACTCAAGCTAACTCAAGCTAGCTAAAGCTAACTCAAGCTAACTCAAGCTAACTCAAGCTAACCCGAGCTAACTCAAGCTAACTCAAGGTAGCTAAAGCTAGTTCAAGCTAACTCAAGCTAGCTAAAGCTAAGACAAGCTAACTCAAGCTAACTCAAGCTAACTCAAGCTAACTCAAGCTAACTCAAGCTAACTCAAGCTAGTTCAAGCTAACTCAAGCTAACTCAAGCTAACTCAAGCTAGCTAAAGCTAACTCAAGCTAACTCAAGCTAACTCAAGCTAACCCGAGCTAACTCAAGCTAACTCAAGGTAGCTAAAGCTAGTTCAAGCTAACTCAAGCTAGCTAAAGCTAAGACAAGCTAACTCAAGCTAACTCAAGCTAACTCAAGCTAACTCAAGCTAACTCAAGCTAGTTCAAGCTAACTCAAGCTAGCTAAAGCTAACTCAAGCTAACTCAAGCTAACTCAAGCTAGCTCAAGCTAACTCAAGCTAGTTCAAGCTAACTCAAGCTAGCTAAAGCTAACTCAAGCTAACTCAAGCTAACTCAAGCTAACTCAAGCTAGCTAAAGCTAACTCAAGCTAACTCAAGCTAACCCGAGCTAACTCAAGCTAGCTCAAGCTAACCCAAGCTAGCTAAAGCTAACTCAAGCTAACTCAAGCTAATTCAAGCTAACTCAAGCTAACTCAAGCTAACTCAAGCTAACTCAAGCTAGCTAAAGCTAACTCAAGCTAACTCAAGCTAACTCAAGCTAACCCGAGCTAACTCAAGCTAACTCAAGGTAGCTAAAGCTAGTTCAAGCTAACTCAAGCTAGCTAAAGCTAAGACAAGCTAACTCAAGCTAACTCAAGCTAACTCAAGCTAACTCAAGCTAACTCAAGCTAACTCAAGCTAGCTAAAGCTAACTCAAGCTAACTCAAGCTAACTCAAGCTAACCCGAGCTAACTCAAGCTAACTCAAGGTAGCTAAAGCTAGTTCAAGCTAACTCAAGCTAGCTAAAGCTAAGACAAGCTAACTCAAGCTAACTCAAGCTAACTCAAGCTAACTCAAGCTAACTAAAGCTAGTTCAAGCTAACTCAAGCTAGCTAAAGCTAACTCAAGCTAACTCAAGCTAACTCAAGCTAGCTCAAGCTAACTCAAGCTAGTTCAAGCTAACTCAAGCTAGCTAAAGCTAACTCAAGCTAACTCAAGCTAACTCAAGCTAACTCAAGCTAGCTAAAGCTAACTCAAGCTAACTCAAGCTAACCCGAGCTAACTCAAGCTAGCTCAAGCTAACCCAAGCTAGCTAAAGCTAACTCAAGCTAACTCAAGCTAATTCAAGCTAACTCAAGCTAACTCAAGCTAACTCAAGCTAACTCAAGCTAGCTAAAGCTAACTCAAGCTAACTCAAGCTAACTCAAGCTAACCCGAGCTAACTCAAGCTAACTCAAGGTAGCTAAAGCTAGTTCAAGCTAACTCAAGCTAGCTAAAGCTAAGACAAGCTAACTCAAGCTAACTCAAGCTAACTCAAGCTAACTCAAGCTAACTCAAGCTAACTCAAGCTAGTTCAAGCTAACTCAAGCTAACTCAAGCTAACTCAAGCTAGCTAAAGCTAACTCAAGCTAACTCAAGCTAACTCAAGCTAACCCGAGCTAACTCAAGCTAACTCAAGGTAGCTAAAGCTAGTTCAAGCTAGCTCAAGCTAGCTAAAGCTAAGACAAGCTAACTCAAGCTAACTCAAGCTAACTCAAGCTAACTCAAGCTAGTTCAAGCTAACTCAAGCTAGCTAAAGCTAACTCAAGCTAACTCAAGCTAACTCAAGCTAGCTCAAGCTAACTCAAGCTAGTTCAAGCTAACTCAAGCTAGCTAAAGCTAACTCAAGCTAACTCAAGCTAACTCAAGCTAGCTCAAGCTAACTCAAGCTAACTCAAGCTAACTCAAGCTAACCCGAGCTAACTCAAGCTAACTCAAGGTAGCTAAAGCTAGTTCAAGCTAGCTCAAGCTAGCTAAAGCTAAGACAAGCTAACTCAAGCTAACTCAAGCTAACTCAAGCTAACTCAAGCTAGTTCAAGCTAACTCAAGCTAGCTAAAGCTAACTCAAGCTAACTCAAGCTAACTCAAGCTAGCTCAAGCTAACTCAAGCTAGTTCAAGCTAACTCAAGCTAGCTAAAGCTAACTCAAGCTAACTCAAGCTAACTCAAGCTAGCTCAAGCTAACTCAAGCTAGTTCAAGCTAACTCAAGCTAGCTAAAGCTAACTCAAGCTAACTCAAGCTAACTCAAGCTAACTCAAGCTAGCTAAAGCTAACTCAAGCTAACTCAAGCTAACCCGAGCTAACTCAAGCTAGCTCAAGCTAACCCAAGCTAGCTAAAGCTAACTCAAGCTAACTCAAGCTAATTCAAGCTAACTCAAGCTAACTCAAGCTAACTCAAGCTAACTCAAGCTAGCTAAAGCTAACTCAAGCTAACTCAAGCTAACTCAAGCTAACCCGAGCTAACTCAAGCTAACTCAAGGTAGCTAAAGCTAGTTCAAGCTAACTCAAGCTAGCTAAAGCTAAGACAAGCTAACTCAAGCTAACTCAAGCTAACTCAAGCTAACTCAAGCTAACTCAAGCTAGTTCAAGCTAACTCAAGCTAACTCAAGCTAACTCAAGCTAGCTAAAGCTAACTCAAGCTAACTCAAGCTAACTCAAGCTAACCCGAGCTAACTCAAGCTAACTCAAGGTAGCTAAAGCTAGTTCAAGCTAGCTCAAGCTAGCTAAAGCTAAGACAAGCTAACTCAAGCTAACTCAAGCTAACTCAAGCTAGTTCAAGCTAACTCAAGCTAGCTAAAGCTAACTCAAGCTAACTCAAGCTAACTCAAGCTAGCTCAAGCTAACTCAAGCTAGTTCAAGCTAACTCAAGCTAGCTAAAGCTAACTCAAGCTAACTCAAGCTAACTCAAGCTAACTCAAGCTAGCTAAAGCTAACTCAAGCTAACTCAAGCTAACCCGAGCTAACTCAAGCTAGCTCAAGCTAACCCAAGCTAGCTAAAGCTAACTCAAGCTAACTCAAGCTAATTCAAGCTAACTCAAGCTAACTCAAGCTAACTCAAGCTAACTCAAGCTAGCTAAAGCTAACTCAAGCTAACTCAAGCTAACTCAAGCTAACCCGAGCTAACTCAAGCTAACTCAAGGTAGCTAAAGCTAGTTCAAGCTAACTCAAGCTAGCTAAAGCTAAGACAAGCTAACTCAAGCTAACTCAAGCTAACTCAAGCTAACTCAAGCTAACTCAAGCTAACTCAAGCTAGCTAAAGCTAACTCAAGCTAACTCAAGCTAACTCAAGCTAACCCGAGCTAACTCAAGCTAACTCAAGGTAGCTAAAGCTAGTTCAAGCTAACTCAAGCTAGCTAAAGCTAAGACAAGCTAACTCAAGCTAACTCAAGCTAACTCAAGCTAACTCAAGCTAACTAAAGCTAGTTCAAGCTAACTCAAGCTAGCTAAAGCTAACTCAAGCTAACTCAAGCTAACTCAAGCTAGCTCAAGCTAACTCAAGCTAGTTCAAGCTAACTCAAGCTAGCTAAAGCTAACTCAAGCTAACTCAAGCTAACTCAAGCTAACTCAAGCTAGCTAAAGCTAACTCAAGCTAACTCAAGCTAACCCGAGCTAACTCAAGCTAGCTCAAGCTAACCCAAGCTAGCTAAAGCTAACTCAAGCTAACTCAAGCTAACTAAAGCTAGTTCAAGCTAACTCAAGCTAGCTAAAGCTAACTCAAGCTAACTCAAGCTAACTCAAGCTAGCTCAAGCTAACTCAAGCTAGTTCAAGCTAACTCAAGCTAGCTAAAGCTAACTCAAGCTAACTCAAGCTAACTCAAGCTAACTCAAGCTAGCTAAAGCTAACTCAAGCTAACTCAAGCTAACCCGAGCTAACTCAAGCTAGCTCAAGCTAACCCAAGCTAGCTAAAGCTAACTCAAGCTAACTCAAGCTAATTCAAGCTAACTCAAGCTAACTCAAGCTAACTCAAGCTAACTCAAGCTAGCTAAAGCTAACTCAAGCTAACTCAAGCTAACTCAAGCTAACCCGAGCTAACTCAAGCTAACTCAAGGTAGCTAAAGCTAGTTCAAGCTAACTCAAGCTAGCTAAAGCTAAGACAAGCTAACTCAAGCTAACTCAAGCTAACTCAAGCTAACTCAAGCTAACTCAAGCTAACTCAAGCTAGCTAAAGCTAACTCAAGCTAACTCAAGCTAACTCAAGCTAACCCGAGCTAACTCAAGCTAACTCAAGGTAGCTAAAGCTAGTTCAAGCTAACTCAAGCTAGCTAAAGCTAAGACAAGCTAACTCAAGCTAACTCAAGCTAACTCAAGCTAACTCAAGCTAACTAAAGCTAGTTCAAGCTAACTCAAGCTAGCTAAAGCTAACTCAAGCTAACTCAAGCTAACTCAAGCTAGCTCAAGCTAACTCAAGCTAGTTCAAGCTAACTCAAGCTAGCTAAAGCTAACTCAAGCTAACTCAAGCTAACTCAAGCTAACTCAAGCTAGCTAAAGCTAACTCAAGCTAACTCAAGCTAACCCGAGCTAACTCAAGCTAGCTCAAGCTAACCCAAGCTAGCTAAAGCTAACTCAAGCTAACTCAAGCTAATTCAAGCTAACTCAAGCTAACTCAAGCTAACTCAAGCTAAACTCAAGCTAGCTAAAGCTAACTCAAGCTAACTCAAGCTAACTCAAGCTAACCCGAGCTAACTCAAGCTAACTCAAGGTAGCTAAAGCTAGTTCAAGCTAACTCAAGCTAGCTAAAGCTAAGACAAGCTAACTCAAGCTAACTCAAGCTAACTCAAGCTAACTCAAGCTAACTCAAGCTAAACTCAAGCTAGTTCAAGCTAACTCAAGCTAACTCAAGCTAACTCAAGCTAGCTAAAGCTAACTCAAGCTAACTCAAGCTAACTCAAGCTAACCCGAGCTAACTCAAGCTAACTCAAGGTAGCTAAAGCTAGTTCAAGCTAGCTCAAGCTAGCTAAAGCTAAGACAAGCTAACTCAAGCTAACTCAAGCTAACTCAAGCTAACTCAAGCTAGTTCAAGCTAACTCAAGCTAGCTAAAGCTAACTCAAGCTAACTCAAGCTAACTCAAGCTAGCTCAAGCTAACTCAAGCTAGTTCAAGCTAACTCAAGCTAGCTAAAGCTAACTCAAGCTAACTCAAGCTAACTCAAGCTAGCTCAAGCTAACTCAAGCTAACTCAAGCTAACTCAAGCTAACCCGAGCTAACTCAAGCTAACTCAAGGTAGCTAAAGCTAGTTCAAGCTAGCTCAAGCTAGCTAAAGCTAAGACAAGCTAACTCAAGCTAACTCAAGCTAACTCAAGCTAACTCAAGCTAGTTCAAGCTAACTCAAGCTAGCTAAAGCTAACTCAAGCTAACTCAAGCTAACTCAAGCTAGCTCAAGCTAACTCAAGCTAGTTCAAGCTAACTCAAGCTAGCTAAAGCTAACTCAAGCTAACTCAAGCTAACTCAAGCTAGCTCAAGCTAACTCAAGCTAGTTCAAGCTAACTCAAGCTAGCTAAAGCTAACTCAAGCTAACTCAAGCTAACTCAAGCTAACTCAAGCTAGCTAAAGCTAACTCAAGCTAACTCAAGCTAAACCCGAGCTAACTCAAGCTAGCTCAAGCTAACCCAAGCTAGCTAAAGCTAACTCAAGCTAACTCAAGCTAATTCAAGCTAACTCAAGCTAACTCAAGCTAACTCAAGCTAACTCAAGCTAGCTAAAGCTAACTCAAGCTAACTCAAGCTAACTCAAGCTAACCCGAGCTAACTCAAGCTAACTCAAGGTAGCTAAAGCTAGTTCAAGCTAACTCAAGCTAGCTAAAGCTAAGACAAGCTAACTCAAGCTAACTCAAGCTAACTCAAGCTAACTCAAGCTAACTCAAGCTAGTTCAAGCTAACTCAAGCTAACTCAAGCTAACTCAAGCTAGCTAAAGCTAACTCAAGCTAACTCAAGCTAACTCAAGCTAACCCGAGCTAACTCAAGCTAACTCAAGGTAGCTAAAGCTAGTTCAAGCTAGCTCAAGCTAGCTAAAGCTAAGACAAGCTAACTCAAGCTAACTCAAGCTAACTCAAGCTAGTTCAAGCTAACTCAAGCTAGCTAAAGCTAACTCAAGCTAACTCAAGCTAACTCAAGCTAGCTCAAGCTAACTCAAGCTAGTTCAAGCTAACTCAAGCTAGCTAAAGCTAACTCAAGCTAACTCAAGCTAACTCAAGCTAACTCAAGCTAGCTAAAGCTAACTCAAGCTAACTCAAGCTAACCCGAGCTAACTCAAGCTAGCTCAAGCTAACCCAAGCTAGCTAAAGCTAACTCAAGCTAACTCAAGCTAATTCAAGCTAACTCAAGCTAACTCAAGCTAACTCAAGCTAACTCAAGCTAGCTAAAGCTAACTCAAGCTAACTCAAGCTAACTCAAGCTAACCCGAGCTAACTCAAGCTAACTCAAGGTAGCTAAAGCTAGTTTCAAGCTAACTCAAGCTAGCTAAAGCTAAGACAAGCTAACTCAAGCTAACTCAAGCTAACTCAAGCTAACTCAAGCTAACTCAAGCTAACTCAAGCTAGTTCAAGCTAACTCAAGCTAACTCAAGCTAACTCAAGCTAGCTAAAGCTAACTCAAGCTAACTCAAGCTAACTCAAGCTAACCCGAGCTAACTCAAGCTAACTCAAGGTAGCTAAAGCTAGTTCAAGCTAACTCAAGCTAGCTAAAGCTAAGACAAGCTAACTCAAGCTAACTCAAGCTAACTCAAGCTAACTCAAGCTAACTAAAGCTAGTTCAAGCTAACTCAAGCTAGCTAAAGCTAACTCAAGCTAACTCAAGCTAACTCAAGCTAGCTCAAGCTAACTCAAGCTAGTTCAAGCTAACTCAAGCTAGCTAAAGCTAACTCAAGCTAACTCAAGCTAACTCAAGCTAACTCAAGCTAGCTAAAGCTAACTCAAGCTAACTCAAGCTAACCCGAGCTAACTCAAGCTAGCTCAAGCTAACCCAAGCTAGCTAAAGCTAACTCAAGCTAACTCAAGCTAATTCAAGCTAACTCAAGCTAACTCAAGCTAACTCAAGCTAACTCAAGCTAGCTAAAGCTAACTCAAGCTAACTCAAGCTAACTCAAGCTAACCCGAGCTAACTCAAGCTAACTCAAGGTAGCTAAAGCTAGTTCAAGCTAACTCAAGCTAGCTAAAGCTAAGACAAGCTAACTCAAGCTAACTCAAGCTAACTCAAGCTAACTCAAGCTAACTCAAGCTAGTTCAAGCTAACTTAATGAAGTTAACCCAAGCTAACTTGGGTTAATGAAGTCAAACTCAAGCTAACCCGAGCTAACTCAAGCTAACTCAAGCTAATTCAAGCTAACTCAAGCTAACTCAAGCTAATTCAAGCTAACTCAAGCTAATTCAAGCTAACTCAAGCTAGCTCAAGCTAACTCAAGCTAACCCAAGCTAACTTAAGCTAGCTTAAGCTAATTAAAGCTAATTAAAGCTAACTCAAGCTAACCCAAGCTAACTTAAGCTAGCTCTAGCTGGCTGCCACTGTTAGGCCATTTGGGAGCGCTTTTCTCGCACTCTGATTGGCTGCCACTGTTAGGCCATTTGGGAGCGCTTTTCTCGCACTCTGATTGGCTGCCACTGTTAGGCCATTTGGGAGCGCTTTTCTCGCACTCTGATTGGCTGCCACTGTTAGGCCATTTGGGAGCGCTTTTTCTCGCACTCTGATTGGCTGCCACTGTTAGGCCATTTGGGAGCGCTTTTCTCGCACTCTGATTGGCTGCCACTGTTAGGCCATTTGGGAGCGCTTTTCTCGCACTCTGATTGGCTGCCACTGTTAGGCCATTTGGGAGCGCTTTTTCTCGCACTCTGATTGGCTGCCACTGTTAGGCCATTTGGGAGCGCTTTTCTCGCACTCTGATTGGCTGCCACTGTTAGGCCATTTGGGAGCGCTTTTCTCGCACTCTGATTGGCTGCCACTGTTAGGCCATTTGGGAGCGCTTTTTCTCGCACTCTGATTGGCTGCCACTGTTAGGCCATTTGGGAGCGCTTTTCTCGCACTCTGATTGGCTGCCACTGTTAGGCCATTTGGGAGCGCTTTTCTCGCACTCTGATTGGCTGCCACTGTTAGGCCATTTGGGAGCGCTTTTCTCGCACTCTGATTGGCTGCCACTGTTAGGCCATTTGGGAGCGCTTTTCTCGCACTCTGATTGGCTGCCACTGTTAGGCCATTTGGGAGCGCTTTTCTCGCACTCTGATTGGCTGCCACTGTTAGGCCATTTTGGGAGCGCTTTTCTCGCACTCTGATTGGCTGCCACTGTTAGGCCATTTGGGAGCGCTTTTTCTCGCACTCTGATTGGCTGCCACTGTTAGGCCATTTGGGAGCGCTTTTCTCGCACTCTGATTGGCTGCCACTGTTAGGCCATTTGGGAGCGCTTTTCTCGCACTCTGATTGGCTGCCACTGTTAGGCCATTTGGGAGCGCTTTTCTCGCACTCTGATTGGCTGCCACTGTTAGGCCATTTGGGAGCGCTTTTCTCGCACTCTGATTGGCTGCCACTGTTAGGCCATTTGGGAGCGCTTTTCTCGCACTCTGATTGGCTGCCAGTGTTAGGCCATTTGGGAGCGCTTTTCTCGCACTCTGATTGGCTGCCAGTGTTAGGCCATTTGGGAGCGCTTTTCTCGCACTCTGATTGGCTGCCAGTGTTAGGCCATTTGGGAGCGCATAGATGACGAGGCAACACTTTCAGACAGCAAAGCGATGCTTCAGCTTACTTCAGCTAATTTAGAACACAACCGAACATTTGTAGCAAGACACCGCACAACCTTGGCTGCTTGGTTGCCTGAGCACAAGTTCAAGTTCTTTCCCAGTGCCGTAACACGACACTGGAATTTTCACCAAATGTCAACCACCGTTTGCCGTACACTCCGAATTATGTTACGGTGCTTATTGGCTAGAGAAGAACTCAAAAGTATGAGTTGATTGCAAGGCAGTAGACATGGTTTCGCACAGCATAGATCAACATAGAATAAAACTCTCTGCAG
>NW_027450572.1:0-34756 GCF_964194025.1 Convolutriloba macropyga | reverse complement strand
CTCAGAAAAAACCAAATATATTGAATCTTGGCTCCATAGGAATCCAATGTGATATGTCAATAGCGAGACCATAGGACTCCAAAATCACAACAGAAAACCCAAAATTGAAAGAAAAAGCAGTTTTACGCAATTAAAATGTTGAAGCTAGGAAAAATTTGAGTTCTCATTCAGTTTTTAAATTATGTCCATTGGGTTTATTTTGAATGAACATTAAATCTGTTCGTAACTGTGCACTAATCGAACTCTTTTCGGCTTAATAGCCTTCCTTTTGTTCACATAAAAGGAACAAAAAGCGGGAGAATTAAATTGAAAAATTTGAAAAAGGAAGCAGCGATCAATACAATTCTAACCAACGAAGAAACCCGAACCAGCCTTAATATTTTGTCATCATCTAAGTACAGTTAATTCTGCCAAATGTAGGCGAAATACGTACTTTGAGAAAAAAATACAATATATCAAAACCATGAATTCATTTTACTTGGACTCAATTAACTTCTTCGATAGAGGGGCGTCGAAGCCGTTAAAACCATAATCTAAGTCTTTTAGCCTCTATATGATCAATTGAGCCTTATTGTGAGAGCCAACATTACTGTGATAATGTAACAAAACGTAAAAAAAGAAAATGGGCCAATGCCTAAATTTCTGAAAACATTTTGTGAAGTCTAACTTTATCCCAATAAAAAGAGGAGGAAGAAGAAGCATTCCTTCTTTGCGGACACTAAGCGACAGTTCGACCAATTTAAGATAAAATAGTGGCAAAGTTCAATAAGCGATTGTTTATTTAAACACCAGACTTTTTAAAGTCAAAACCACAATCCCTCGAGTAAAAAAAGATACATTAATTTGGGACTTCTAAGGAATCCAATTGGACCAATTATCAGTGAGCTTGGATTTAATTTGCTCTTTCTTTAATTAAAATGGAAGAGACAAATTTCTTTTTTAAAAAAAGACAAACTGATCAAAAGATGAAATTTTTTAGGATTTAAAGACTCCAAGATTGGACCAAGACCAGCCTCGTTTTTGCTTTTAGTCCAATAAGTACACTTATTTTTTTCGAATGTTATAGACTTATATTATTTGTTAGTTGGAAGGGCAAAAATAAACGCTCAGTTTTTGATTATCTTAGGGTAAAGTTAGCAAACAGATGGAAATATTTCAATTCCAGGCAACTCTCAATGGAAGTGCAAGTAGAACTTGCTTCCTCTGCAGATAAAAAAGATTGTGTTAGTTTTTGGGTGTGTGATTCAGGCAAACTTAATCAAACTGGACTAAGAAAACTTATTTCGATTAAATTTTGATGAAAAAGGCTGACTTTTGAAATAATAAGACGAAATTTTAGCCCGAAATAATGAAACGGAATAGTCAACAACACTTTTTTGACTTTGAAAAAAAATCAACTACACTATTGTTCAGAATCTTAACAAATTTTAGCAAAATTGGCAAAACTTTATGTAAAAATTCCGGAAACTGTGAATAAAAGTAACGCAAATCGGTCAAATAATCACTTCAAATTAAATCGGAATAATTCGCACTAGAAAACGAAATACGAAAAAATCTTTTTAATTCCAAATTCTGCGCTGGACGCGCTTTTTATTGATACCATTCACAACTCTCTACGATGAGAATATCAATTGGTCAAAACTATCTGAACAAAATAATCATAGCTCAAAAAATTTCGGAGACGACTCGAAAAAGTGGTTCTTTTTAAATCAATTTTATCCTACTAGAGTGACTTCACGAAAGGAAAAAAAATCGTTCAAAAAATAAGATAGCCCATAGAACCAACTGAACTAAAAAACTACTTTACCCCTATATATAAACAAAGCCAAACTATCTGTACGTAATTGATAATATTAAAGTACGCAAGCAGCAAAATTCAAGCCATGTTAGGCTCCAAAAGTTTTGTTGTGGAATGAAATATGAATACTGCAAAAAATGCCAAAAAGTTGTTACAAAATTTAATCACTGTCAGTAAGTTCTCTCAACAGAATCATTATTTTTCAATATAAAAACAGTATTCAATTCGTAACTAAATAAATTTTATCGCCTGAACTGTAAACAATAGTTGTCGCTATAAATTGAATGAACGCAAAAAAATCAAACAAAAAAATTGACAGACCAAACAATGGTCAAAAATAACAAAAGAGACAGAACAATATTCAAGCTCAAATTTTCGTATGTTACCAAAACCAAGCCCTTAGAATAGTCGCTGAAAAAAGTGTCGATCAAAAATTTTAAAAGCGAAGCTAGCAAAACTTCAAAGCCATATTATATTTAAAAAATCAATTGCAAACAAAAAAAAAGATTTAAAAAATTCAAAGGAAAAATACAAAAATATGAGCTCAATTAGATAATTCACAATTTACTGAAGGCGGAGCCAATAAAACTATAGGTGTTATGGGAAAAAATGCTAGATGTTAGAGACTACATACATTGTAAAAAAAGTTTCGAAAAAACTAATTCGCAGTTTCTGAAAAATCAAAATAATATATTGCAAACTCTAATTAAAAATCGAAATAATAAAAATTGATAATAATAAATATTGATTTAAAAACATATATCAAAACATATATAGATAAAAAAACTTGTTGTTAAGCATTCGAGGTTTAAAAACATTACATAGCCATCTTTCTGTCTCAGTAAGAAGTCACAACAGCTCAATTTGGAAACAGTAAAAAACAATTTGAAAAAAATTGGAAATATGGTTCAAATTTTCACTGAATTTTGAATAGTTATCGCCGAAACCAATGCAATTAGCAAAAAAGGAAACCAAAAACACCAACGGTTCACCAAAAGACTTCTTATCTTAAATAAACTCTAAGTACAAACAAAAATTTTTTGAAAAGCGCCAGAACCGGATAAGTACTTTTATATATCGGTTAGTGTTTTATAAAACAGAAACACCTAACGTCAAAAGAGGCATCCAAATTAGGAGTTATTAAAAAAAGTTGATGTATTTACTAAATTGATTTTTAAAAAAGTCCGCTCAAAGAGCCAAAAATGAAGAAATTAATGAACAAAGCCATAATTTGACAAAAATTGAGAAATATGCGCCAATTTTGCGCTTGAAACGCAGTATTAAGATCTCAAAAACATTGTGGTATCGATTTCAGATGGTTGCATATTTATGCTGCATCAATCAAAATTTACTTCTACTAAAAACCAATTTACAAATGCACGAAAACACGGCCAAATGGACGAAAACACGGCTAAAAACTCTTAATGCGCCAATCTCTCAAAAGTTCTTTTCAAAGTTAAAAAGTCATTCACTGAAGGCAGGGCATGGACAAAAAAATTTCTCACTCAGAAAAAGTTGGTTCACACGACAATTTTACTCACTTTCACAATTAGGTCAAAACGCCGCCTGAACAAATAGTACTTCCGGTAAAAAAAACCTAAAGAAAACCACACTCTATTCGAGTCGTAAGAAAACCCATTTGATTATATAGGTCCTCCCCCCTCAAGAGGGTTCGGAACAAATTTTTGATCAACTGCTATCTCAAAATAGTTATTTGCTCATATATCACTTTCCTTGAACAAATGAACATGATGAATAAAAGATGAACACGAACAAGATATCTCCTCATTCAAAGTGAGATATCGAATTATTCTAGAACACTTTTAGATACTGTTTCCAGGTCAAAATTTTCAGTTCAAAAAATGCAATAGCGGGTATGCAATGCGAGTATTTTTTTGAGCAAGAGTAGTGGATAAAACAAGGGATTCAACCACCAGTAAAATTTGTCCCTTTCTCCTAACGCTAATCGCGCATGTCGAATCGGGCCAAATTTTACTGTTTGTTGGAATCCTTGTTTTATCCACTACTATGTATTAACTCTAAATTTGATAAAAATTAAAATTAAAATCAAAAATAAAACAAAAAATCAAAAAATCAAAGCAAAATTTACATTTCACTCTTTAAGAGTGATTCACTCTTATTCGGAGTGATCCCCAGTAGAAAAGATCGCTCTTTTTCGCTCTTAAAGAGTGAATCCCTCTTTTTTGATATTTTTTTATTTTTTTATACTTTTTATTTCAAATTATCTATACTTTTCAATAAATTTATATTTTCTTTTATTTTTTCTATATTTATTCCATTATTAATATGATATGATACAAAATTATAGTATTTACATGAACAAATTTGCTCAGTTTGGCTAATAACTAATAGACTTACAGCTCTAGTATTAATTGTTTTATCCGCGAAGCGGTTACACCGATCAGTTATATCAGGGAACCTGCTTTGCAGATTTCTACTAAATCCTCTAGTCAATTCTATATCTGGATGTTGTTTCTTTACATGAGCCCGTATCCCATCATATCTCACAACAGAAGTACAAAATGGACAATTAACTTTAGTTGAAGTACAAGTTCTACATGTTTACTTACCCCCATCAAAATTATTTAGTGGTTTTATATAATTACACTTATTACAACATCTAGTTAATACTTCTGAGCTTGGGTTAAGGTTAGGTTAGGGATAAGGTTAGGGTTAGGGTTAGGAATAAGGTTAGGGTTAGGGTTGGGGTTAGGATCTGAGTTAGAGTTATAGTCATAGATAGAACCAGAACCAGAACCAGAACCAGAACTAGAGCTAGAACTGGGGTTAGAATCAGAACCAGAACTAGAACTAGAACTAGAGCAAGAACTAGGGTCAGAACTGGAATTAGAATTAGAACAAGGGTTAGAACTAGAACTATAATTAGAATTAGAACTAGAGTTTGAACTAGAACTAGATTCATTTTTTAAAGAACAACCCCATGGAGAAAAATAATTAGCACAAATACCACTTAATATTATATTACCACACATACATTTATCAGTTTTATCTTTATGACATGATTCATAATGATATTTTATAACAGCAATGTTTCCACATTTATAGTTACACTCTAAACACTGTAAAAGCGTTTATAATAGGGTAAACTTTAATACTTACCTAATCCTTCTCAGGGTAATATTTATCCATGATTTCAATTAAATCTTCAGTATTATCTTTAGATGTGATACACTCTGCTAAATATTTATTTCCTAAAGTATTGAGTGTATTAGTTTTACATCTCTTATCTAGAATCAATTCAAGGTCTAATTCTTTTTTATCTTTAACAAAATTTATAATCTCTTCTCTAAATTCTTCATTATTTATATATATTTTGTTTAAAAACTTTCCTCCCTTTCTATTCAAAATTCCCATCTCTTCATTGACGAAATCACAGTTACACTTGTTTATATATTCCTCTTGGACCATGGAACCTGCTTCACAGATTGTATTTCGTGAAGAATCATTATCCAACTCTTCTCCATATCCAACATTAACTAATGTATTTACTCCACTCAACATTGTGCTTGCTCCCATTGCTACAGTTCCAGCATTTCTTGGTATTGTATCAGGATAAAAAAAATTAAACATAATTAAACCTGAGCCTATAATTCCACCAATAGTTGATAAACTTTTTATACCCTTTCCCAAAATCATTTCTTTAGTTAGATTATCATTCTGTATTTTAATATTATTCAAAGTAAGAAGTTTATTAAAATAAAACTGATAATTATCATGATTAATAACATTTCTATCTGTTGCATTAATCATTAGTTGTTTCATATATGCTAAAAGTTTATTTATATCTTCTCTTTCTAAATCATCTTTTAAACTAAGAGCTTTTAAATCAAGGAAACCAACTCTCGAATCACATATCATTGATCTATTACTATTAATAATAATAAAAGTATTTTCCTTTTTATTATATTTAATTATACCATAACGGAGTTCATCTGGCATTCCATCTGTACAATTATAATGGTTACTTTTTAACTCATTAATTATTTTATTGAAGTCATGTTCACATTTATATATCTCATTAATATTTTAAATAGATCAGGTCCATTATAAGTTGCTAAATAAATAGTATCCGAACTCATTCTTGCTGTATTAATTATTTGAGCTGGTTTATGACACATTACAATCATTTGAATATTATAATGTCTACCTTCAGTAAAATAATAAGCTATATCCTTATTTAACCTATCACCCATATCATCAAGTACTATTACACAATTTTGAAATTAACACATATTATTTTTTGTGATCATATTTATATCACATTTATTAAACCCAGTATAAAACTTATTAGACTCAGGATCTATCCAGTTTCTGCCATCTTTAAACACTATAACTATGGACCTTTGATCTTGATCTTGATCAGTGAACGAACTTTGTTCGTGGTTTACCAAACTGCTTCGCAGATCTTGAACTTGATCTTGAACTTGAACTTGATCTTGAATTTGATTTTGATCTTGATCTTGAACTTGATCTCGATCTTGATCTTGATCTTGATCTTGGTTTTGGACTGAGTATAACTTTAAATATTGTCTAATAAAATATGTTTTGCCTGTACCAGTTCCACCATAAACAATAATATGTGAAGGTGACTTTTCATTTTCAAATCTAACTGGACTCCTATTCATAAATCCACCAAAGCTTTCTTCTAGTTTTGTATATTTACTTGGTCTTGCATCATATATTATATAACAAATTCCAATTATAATAATAAAAATAAAAACTGCACTACCTGTTTCCATTTTTATATAGTAAATATAGATTTGATTTAGATTTAGGTTTAGACTTAGACTTAGACTTAGATTTAATAAATTTTTTATATAAAAATGCTCATCCTAACATTTGAGGAATTCAATAAGAAACTTAATATTGATAATAATGCTATGAGTGATATCAGAATAAAAGATATAGGTAAAGATATAAGTCTAACACCAATTGAGATTGTAATGAGAGATGATAAACCAGAAATGGTAAGTAAACCTAACTCTAACATTATTGTAAATCTACATCCAACTGAAGGTACAAATTGGGTTTTAGTTATAAGAAGAGAAGGTGGTCCAACATATTACTTTTATAGTTTTGGTGTAGAAACTCCACCTTTATTTTTAGAAGAATATGTTGATCTAGGCTCTAATGAGAGAGTACAACAATATGATGAATCTTATTGTGGGGCTTATTGCTTATTTATGATCTATTTTACTGATAGAGGATTTAGAATTAAAAGTGCTTTGAATATTCTAGTTAATCAATGTAAATATCAAGGAATATATAATGAGTGTTTTTGTTTATGTTGTAGTAGAGGTGGTGATAAAGATAAGGACAACGTTAATGATAATGTTAATGATCTACGAAGTAGCTCTGCTAATAATGATAATGATAACGTTAATGATAATGATAATGATAATGATAATGATAATGATAATGATAATGATAATGATAATGATAATGATATTGATAATGATAATATTAATGATAATGTTATTGATAATGTTAATGATAATGATAATGATAATGATCTACGAAGTATCTTTGCTAATAATGATAATGATAATGATAATGATAATGATAATGATAATGATAATGATAATGATAATGATAGAGATAATTTTATATATCTATTTGATGAAAAATATCAAAGGAGTAAATCTAATAGGAATAGCAATAGTAATATCATTAGTAATAGTCCTACTAATAATATCCGTGAAGCGGTTTCACCGATATCTGTAAACATAAATGATGATCTAAATTCATGGTGAAATGATGATGATATAATTACTGAAGCCGCATTCCCAGATAACTTTAGATGTATAATATCTGGTCCTAGTGAATGTGGTAAGACATTCTTATTGAAAAAAACTAATTCTAGCTAGTACATACTTTGATAAGCTATACATCATTGGACCTTCTGTTGATCAGTATCATGGTATAGAAAGAATAAAGCCAGAAGCAGATGTTGAATTTATTAAAGATATAAAAGATTTACCATCTCCCGATAAACTACCCAAAGACTTAAAGAAACTAATGATATTCGATGATGTTATAGCCAAAGAACCAGTTATTAATGAATACTTTTGTAGAGGTAGACATAATAACTGGAATATGATATATCTTAATCAAAACCTGTTCTCTCTGGATAGGCAGAGTGTTAGAGAGAACTGTAATCTATTCATTTTATTTGAACAGAGAGGTAAAGTCCTCATATCTATACATCAAGATTTCTTTAATAATGTTGAACTTAGTTATAATGATTTTGCTAATATATGTAATAAGGTATGGAAAGAGCCTTATAATTATATTGTCATTGATATAACTAAAAATAAAAATATTAATGGTAAACTAAGAATTAATTGGGATCGGAGAGTTTTGTAGTTTAGTTTAAGTTTAAGTATCAGGGAACCTGCTTCGCAGATAAGTGTAAGTCTAAGTACTAGTCTATGTATCGGGAACTTGCTTCGCAGATAAGTATATGTATAAGTATCGTGAACCTGCTTCGCAGATAAGTATAAGTATAAGTATCAGGGAACCTGCTTGGCTTAACACGAGCAGAGCTCGTTCACAGATAAGTCTAAGTGTAAGTATAAGTATAAGTCTAAATCAAATGTAAAGTAAAACTTAATACATCACCATTAAAGTCTATGGGTCTTCCATGCTCATCTTTAATTCTATATATTCTATTCTATCTTTAGTTACATTTTGATATAAGATATTAGTTGGTATAATATTTATCAAGTAACCTGGTGGTTCTGTTAGATTAAAAGTATATAGTATGTCTGTATCTTTACCATTATCTTTAGCTCCAGATATAATATTGCAATGAATGTTAATATTATTGAAACCCATAATATCAATAATTTTCTGAGATTTGTCTCTACCTTTTTTATAAATTATTTTTCTAAATCCTAGTAATGAGGCTAGTGAGTTTTCTATATCAAAGCTGATTGCTCCTTGTTTTATTTCCATTAAACATTTCATCGTATTCTTATCAGGTTCTATCATAGCATTACCATCAGTTTCTTCTTTTATTAATTCTGCTATATCAGTTAACTCATATGCTCCCGATGTAATAGTTGAATATAGCAACGAGATTCCTTTATAATTATAATTAAGTATAGATGTAATGTTTGGGCTTGAGGTAGAGATAGGGTTAAGGTTAGGGTCAGAGCTAAGAGCCCGAGGTAAAGCTTCATCATCTTCTATAACAGTACTAGCATATAAGAATTGATTATTTCTCCTATTCACATTAAACAGCAAATTATAAACAGATAATCTAATTAAACCTAATTTTGTTGTATTAAGTATAGGTTCACTAAAGTTAAACTTTTCTGTTGGTTTTATCATTCTAAAGTTAAGTGTATGCTCTTCTTTAGTTTTAGTTAAAGCTTCGTGTATATTTTGTAGTTCATATAGAATCAAGTTGTCTGTCATTTTTTATCTAATAAAAATGGATTTTCATTTGGATACAACTTATGGTTATAATAATGATATACATAAAAGTAAGATTATAAAATATAAACCAAACAATCTGGCAACAATGAATACGGTTAATACTAACATTAATATCATACTCAATAGAGAAGAGAATCACTTAAATTTGCGTGATTCATATCTAGAGATAGAGTTTGTTGTATCAGATGATGCTGGTGGTGTATTTGCTATTGATGCTAATATTAGATTAGTCAATTATGGTATGATGGCATTGTTTAGTTCAATTAAACTTGAAACTAGTGGTGGTAGGACTATTGAATATATAGATCATTGTCATCCTAATCTATTGATGTATAAGTTATTAACTAGTACTGGTGATGAATATGAGAGTGGTTTTGTTAGAAATCAGGGCAATAGAGATAGTCAACTTAAAGGTGACCATATTGCTGCACAACGAGGTCATATGTATATGATGATTAAGATGAGTAATCTATTTCGTTTCATAAATGATTTAGAAAAGATTATATATGGTTTAGGATTTAAACTAATAATCAAAAGAAATAATAATGATAGAGCTCTATATAGAGTTAATGCTAATCCTGGTGCAGTTGCTAATGATGGTAATACAGAAATTTGAGATATATCATGGTGTGTACCTAGTATTGATCCTAGTAATGATAATAGAATTATTGTGCAGAAAGGATTAAATAAAAAGAATAATGTAGACTTTAGTTATTATGAAAGAAAGACATTTTATAAGAATGTACCCAATGCTACTAACTTCTTGTTTGATCTTGGTATGGAAAGTGGTATGGAAAAACCGCAATATATAATAGTTGGTTTTGAAAATAATAATGTTAATGAACAAACTCATGATGCAAGTACATTTGATGTAATGAATGTTACTGAATGTTATTGTAAGATTGGTAGTGAGTTTTATCCTGAGGACCGAATGAATATTAATTATGGAACCAATAATTATAATGAGGTTTTTAAAGAGATTGTTAGCTTTAATAAAGATTATAATGGGCTACCACATAATATTAAACCATATATAAATCATAGAACTTTCAAGAGTAGTTATAGAATATATGTATTCGATACTAGATATCAAGGTGATCATATAGGTCCACAACCAATACAACTGTATTTTAGATTTAGTGGTGCAGTTGCAGATGTAATATGTCATGCATTAGTATTAACTAGAAAGGTTATTAGTGTGAATAGTGATGGTAATAAGATGTTTGATATTATATCATAGATATAACTCTAGCGATAATTATAATTTTAGATATAACTCTAGCGATAATTTATAATTATAGTATAATATAGATATTGTTATAATTATATACTTATACTTATACATAACCATATACTTATACTTATATTTATAGCTAGTCAGCTCTAATTGTTACTCTTGTTAATACCTAACTATTTCTTATTAATATTAACAAAACCCTTAGCATAAATAATGTCTAATTTCTTTTTATTCTCTAGAGCCAAGCCTCTAGCTTCAAGCTTAACCTTGGGCTTGGGCTTAACCTTAGGCTTAGGCTCAGTCTTCGAGCTCCGCTCGCGGGTGGAGTCCGTAGGTGTAGGCTTAAAAATAACAAAG
The DNA here is from genome assembly GCF_964194025.1 of Convolutriloba macropyga. Lineage (NCBI taxonomy): Eukaryota > Metazoa > Xenacoelomorpha > Acoela > Convolutidae > Convolutriloba > Convolutriloba macropyga. The sequence goes on along the minus strand of NW_027450572.1, from coordinate 23,879 downwards.
GGATTATACTTTTTGACTTCCATTATTTTTTATATATAGAAATGTGTCTTTTAAATAAGTTCAAAACTAATTCATATTGTGTTGGAGGTAGACATTATAGTGGTACTGTTAATATAAGAGGAGCTATTACTTCAAAAGGAACTAAGATGTTAAAAGGTAATTGTGTTTTATGTAGAAGGAATAAATCAATGACAGTATCTGATGCAACAATAGAAGCAGAAGGACTTAAAGATTTCTTTAAAAGTGTTGGTAGGGCTACAGTTAATTTTGGAAAGAAAGTTGCTAATAATCCAGTAAGAGCATTATAAATAGCAAGTAAAATAGGAAGTGTAGCTGCAACTAGAAACCCTAAAGCAGCTCTAGCGGCTACACATGATTTAATTAAATTTGCAACTACTGGTGAAGGTATAAAGGTAATACAAAAAGGAAGAGGTTTATACTTAGGTAAATACTACTTAGGGTATATACTATTACCTATTACTTAATTAGGTTTATACTTAGGTTTATACTTAAAAAATTCATTATACTCATCAGTATCTATTTTATTATCATTCATTGATTTAGTATATAGTTTATTAAACTTATCACTAAACTGTTTACTTAAAATATACATTTGTGAATACTTCAATAATTTTATTTCTAATTTTAGTATTAATTGTTTTTGATAATGAACCACAAACAGTTGCTGTAGCAAAAGCTGTTGGTATAGAATAAGCTAATCATAATGTTGCTATTGATGATAATACTATTTCTGTTATCTCAGCTACGTTAATATAATTCTATTCTTATTGCATTTATTGTATTCCTTCATTTCTCCCAGACCGTTAGTAAACATTTCATCTAAGTGTATGTTAGTTATATTCTGATTAAACTTATTATTATCAAATTCTTGCTTTAATTGATTATATTTAGAGATAGTATCTGCAGCAACTTTATTACAAAACTTAACAGTATTTCTGACTTCATTTGTTGATTCAATAAACTCATTAATTAGTTCTTCATTAACTTGTGTTTCATTTAGTTGTAATGTTTTAGTTGTAACTTTATCGAAGTCACCCTTTCTTAGTTCAGTTATGTTTCTACTTAAAATGTCTATTTTATTAGAAGAGGATAATAAGTTATTGTCACAAAACTCTTTCTTAACAACATCTTTCTCATCTATCGGAGGATGTACATTTGTAATTTTATAGGTATCCTTCATGTCAATATTATCATTATCTTCTAGGAATAACCCACGAGCCTCACTTAGTGTTAAGTTGTTTGTTGTTGTTGTTGTTGATTGGTGTTTAGCCTGATTGAATCTGTTTCTTGTCATTATTTATTTTAAGAAATATATTTAATGATTCTAAAACTTTATTATTAGATTCAAAATCAAACTCAGATTTTAATAATTCCTGTTCGTAATATATACCTTCTATTATCTCACCCTTAATATCTCCTATTTTATTCCTAAGTTGGTGGTTGTGTGTTTAGAACTTCATTCACTTTAAACAATTCTCTATTCCAATTAGAAGTGTAACCTTTAGAGAAGATATTACGTTTATCTATAATTCTAACATAATCACCAACTTTAAGTTTAGGTTTATTATTCTTAAAACTAAAAGTGTATTTAACTTTATCAGGATTATTAGAAGCATCAACTGGTGTCATATTAATTGTTGTGTGAATGTTATTGTTATATGTTACAACAGCATCATTTAATATATTTACCCAATTACCATCACCATTGATGAACATTGGTTTATTAATTATATGTAATAATGTTCTATTGAATCTCCTTATAAACACAGCCTTTAAATCACTATAAGTAGAATATAGTTCTATCCCTGAAGTGGCTTTGCCGGTTCCATATTCTTTAAGTAACGATTTAAATGTTTTATTGTGAACCTCACTACCTCTATCTACCCATAACTTTTCTGGTTGTCTAGGTTCAGAGCCACCTTGTGGATGTTCACTTAATACTATTTTAAAACCATTAGTTATAGATAAACCAGATTTATTCTTTAATGGAATAGCCCATGCATATTTTGTGAATATATCTATAACTGTTAATATAAACTTATGATTACTATTGTAGTTACTTAGAGATGACTTATCAATTAAATCAGCTGACCATGTTTCATCTTTATATAATGGTATTATTCTTTCTCTTCTAAACTTTGTTATTTGAGGGCCGAATACTTCTTTAGCTAGTTGTTGTTGTTGTTGTTTTTCTATCGTTTTATTTATGGACATAGTCATCTGCGAACGAGCTCTGCTCGTGGCTAGCCAAGCAGGTTCCCTGATAGCTTCGCTCATTTACCATAATTAAAAACAAAATTATCTAGTTGGTTTTGGTTAATAATATTCATAGATAATAGTTGCTTAGATATATCTAGCATTTCAACATATAACCCATCATGACCAGCTTTTGTTTCTAGTATTAATAGTTCTAGTCTTTCTACTAAATTATTTGGGTTGCCATTTAATCCCCTGCCAAATATATCATCTCTTACCTCCATTATACGTTTTATTGTTCTAAATCTAGCGCTTTTCTTATCCCCTTTTCCTAAATCATATCTAATATCCTTTAAAAACTTTTTAATTTTGTTTTGATCTTCCTCAACCTTATCATCATATGTTACATTTGATTTAGTAAGAAAATCAGTAAATCCTTCTGAAAACTCATATACATTATCCCTAATTAAAAATGCACCCTGCTCTAGAGTTATATCAACACCATTCTTTTTATATCTCCTACTAGGTAAATCTACGAGTTCTAATTTTAATTGAGGATTAGTTTGAGCCCCCATGTCATGAAGAAGTTTGGCTGTTTCTGTATCAACATAAACTGGTGCAATATCTTGAGTCCCCTTTAACGTTTCACCAATCTGCGAAGCAGTTTCACCCATCTTGGAAGCAGTTTCATTAAACTGGGAACCAGCTTGCTCGATCATCTTAGTTTGTTTATCTAACTCTTGATTTTGCCAATCTATTGCTCTGAATGTATTCTACATTCATCTACTGTTCTCTGTGTATTATTCATTAATGCATCATAAAAATCTATGTGCCTAGCATTATTATGCTTCTTTATTCCTTTTTCTTTAGTGTTTTTAGGATAATTTTTGAAGCTATATGTTTTGGGGGACAATGCTATAATTTCCTCAATAATTCTACTCCCCAGCTCGTGCTTAAACATGCCGGAAACTTTATTATTAGTTTTTATAGGTATGTCTAGATTACTTAAGTCCATATGCTCATCACTAACTTTACCTTCACTATAACTTCACCATACGAAACTGTCCGTATCCATATAGTGAAGTGTTAGATATTTGAGGGATGGTTGTAGAATATTATAGAATACATCATACATGTGTAATTTACTTAATTCTAAGATAGTAACACCTACATATACTGGGGAATCATATTCTATTTTTTTCTTTATATATTCTATTTGGCTATAATCCCTATATCTAGTTATATTCTTAAATGTTTTGTTTACTTACTTTTTTCATTATCTTTTCTTCATCATGCAAGAACTTGCTTTGAAAGAAGTGTAAAAGGATTCATGCACATTCTTCCATATAATGAGTTATTCATTAACTTCCTTACATCCTTTTCTGCCTCAGTTTTAGCTGTTGCTCTTTTATTTGTATTGTTTTGTATATAATCGCTACATATATAATCTTGTTGAAATTTAATTACTCTATGTATTTTTGTTACTTTTACTCCCATCTTAACATAAAACTTTAACATCCTATAATGAACCATATATTCTGTTTTGTTGTTCTGGTCTAAGATTAATTTCTCGGATCTGTGAAGCAGTTTCCCTGATCTTGCTTTACTTTTCTCTCTTTGTCGGTATCCCAATTCATTATCATTTATCTTTCTTTTATTAGGCATTAGTACTACCTGTTCTGTTCTCTCTTTACATTCATTAGTATAATCAAAATCACAAACTATATAGTTACCATGATCACTATCATCTGGAGTATTCAATATTACATCTAGAGTAGTGGTAGTAAAAAACTCAAAATCCTTATAAGGTAACTTTTGCATCATTGCATAACCATATAGGTTGTTTGCGTCTATGTACCATATATTTCTATTAATAACTTTATCATTAGTATCTGAGAACGATCTTTGCTCGTGGCTAGCCAAGCAGGTTCCTTGATTAGTATTAGTATTAGTACTAGTACTCGTATTAGTATTAGTATTAGTATTATTATTAGTATTAGTATTATCATTAATATTGGCATTAGTATTAGTATTACTATATGCGAAGCAGGTTCCCTGATTATTTATATATCTATCTCCCATTATTCCACATATACCACCTCTCTTTGCTCCAACAAAATCTTCTAGCATTTGTTTATCTTGTAATGTATCTAATGTTACACCTCTTGACATTAACCAACAATCAAAACTATAACCTGGGAGACTTACATAGTGTAGGGATTGAGCTTGAATTCTTTCATGCATAGTTTAACATATTTATTCATGCAATACTCTAATATTTCCACATCATACTGTAAATACTCTATAGTTAGATCTTTACCAGTTTTATGACTGTTTTCATTATTAAAGTTATCTACTTCTTCTTGTGTTGGTAATTTATTATGTAGAGAGGATTTAAAGTCTTCTATTTTTAGATTACCTATAGCTTCTTGGTAATAATCCAAACCATTGTATTCATATGGATACAATGTTTTTGTTTTACATCCGTATATTTTTGCCATTTGATCTAGAGGCATAGCTAAGAAGTTATAACTGTCTAAGAATTTGAGACAACCAATGCTAAACATCTTAGACTTACCAGCAGCTAGTGGTATGTTATCTACTTTTCTTTTATCATTATTCTGTTTAAAGAGTTCACTGGGTTGCAGTCATAGCCAGAGCCATTATGGAATATTACTGGAATGAAGTTTTGTTGTTTGTATCTTAGATTACATATTTTACATGCTGGTCCTCTATATTTACAAGTTTCATGACAATGATCTCTTACTTTATTAATACATGTTTTACTGCAGATATGACAAGTGTTATTAGTTTCATGATATAATTTATCTTCTGATGTGAATATCATCTTTTCATTATGTTTGAAATTATTCTCAGTTTCTATTTCTAACAGATCTCTAGCAAATCTTTTGATGCAGCCTAGACCGAAATAGTGTTTGAAGTTACCCTGCCAGGTGTAACGCACAGCTATTGGAAAATGATCAGCTATTACATATTTTAGATCATTAGTTGAGACTTCAACAGTGCAACATTCTATATCGGCAGTTATAATATTTTTTATTTTCTGTCGTTTGTGTTCATTTACAAAAGTAATATGTTTTTTCTTAGGACAAACAATCTCTGGTTTCAATGATGTGCTGCATTCGTGTTTATCATATTTAATTTGTGAGTTAAACCAATAGGTAAACCTATCACAATAATAATATTTAATGTTGTTTTTATTTGGTCGTTCTAACAAGGTTTCTATATTTTTTATTAGGGCACAGTGTTCTATTTCACCATTACTCCAAACTAGTTTTCTTACATCTTTTCTATCTTTATTAAAATCATCCATTTGTTTAAACAATTCTATTTTACCATTACCACAAGGTGTGTATACCCAAATATTAATATTATACAATTTCTGTATTCATATTATATAAGCAAAATCATCTTCATGTTGTTGTCTTGGTTCAATTAGTTTATCTACATATTTACTTTCTCGAGTTGCATGGTGTGGGGCGGGATGTAGCCAAGCAGTTATAGTTAGTTGTAAGCAATTGTATTTATAACTACGTATATTTAATATCGATTTAGAGTTTCTAAAATATCGATTTTAGAGATCAGGAGGTAAATCTATATAACTACCAATAGACGCTTTAGTTGGTTCAATGTTTAACTGAATACTTCTTATTCCAAGAAACTCAAAATCATAACCATAACCTTCATATATTTCCTTTTTGAAATCTAGCCACCAATTGAAGTCACTATATTCATTTATTGCATTATTATTAATATAATCAGTATTGAAAAATATTTTAGTAGTTTTAACTTCTTCTTTGGTTCTCGTCTTATAATCACTTTCAGTCGTGATCTTATATTTAAAACTCTTAACATTACAAAACTGGTAACAGTTTTTAATTTCTTCTAAAGAGTAATTAGTTGCTTCATCTATATCTTCAATGTAATTCCCACCTTTATCAGTAATATAAAATTCTCTCAAGTTCTGACTTGAGTTTATATCGTCTTCTGTGTTTTCTGGATACATGCGATTGTGACTATATGAATGAGCAGATAGAGCGACTTTACTTCTAAATTCTTCATGACATTCTTTACATATAAACCTAATCTTAGAATAGATATTGTTTTCAGTTTCAGTTTCTGATTTAGTTTCTGTTTTAGTTTTAGCCCTACTTTCAATAATATAATCATCTTCACCCGGATTATACACCCTCTCCAAGATTTCTTCTTCTTCAGACTCAAACATTTTCTCCAAAAGTTCCTTATGTTTGAGATCATAAGATTGGTGTCTGTATAAACCCTTCTTTGATTCAAAGGATTTATTAGACATCGCAGAAGTTTATGACACTAGTATTAGTTGATTGAGACATGATGTCTTTTTTTAAGGGAAATAATCAAAAAATAATTTTTCGAAAAATAAAAATGAAATGCGATAAGTGTATAAATAAACCTTGGAAAGAATGTTGTAATAATTATAAAGAAGTAGAATATTCTTGTTATGTATGTAAAAATATGGTTAAGGTTAAAGATTATATAGAACATTTGGGATATCATTATTCTGATCCTGATCAATATCTAGCGTGTAGTATGTCTAATGTTTATAAGCATATATCATTATATAGATTTAGAAATAGGAAATGTAGACTATGTATTTATCTTCATAGATATAGATATGGTCACACTAGAAATCAATTCAGAGAGCATGTTTATAAGTATAATATTCAAGAAGACATAGAAAAACACTAATCACTGTGATTCCACCGATCTCTGTGTTTTTGACTGTGCTATTATTGTTTGCTTTCTTTCATATTTAGCAACCACTAATAGTACAAGAAGTCACAAGCTTGGTTTAACATCGCATTACACTGCTTAGCAGATCGAATGAAAAGTGCATGTCATGCTAAAAGGGCCGCCGCCATTGACAAAAAAAGCCACCATCACCAACAGAATGAAAACAAGTGAAAATTTCGAATATAAGATACCCTTAAAAATTAGCTAGTAAAGTGAGTATTTATTAAAATCTTTATTTAATTTTTAATAGATTATACAAATCATTCAATTTAATAGAAGGATTTAATTATTATTTTACTTTAAAACATGTAATTACTTGGGAAATGACAACTAATTTTAACTTAAAAAACATGTCAGATTATTCTAGAAAAAAGAATGTTCTAGAATAATTCTCCACGTGGGGACCTTTATTCTCCACGGCATTTTTTGGCTATTCATCATGAGTTTCACTTCACTACAAAAACTAGCGAAAAATAATTTTCGTCATTTGACGAGACTTTAATAACTGGAGCTTTATCATCCACTTCTTTATCTGAAGAGAATATAAACGAGTTGACTAATTTAACAACTCAAATGATTACATTTTGTAAGGAGAACAAATGCAAACCCGACAACACCGCCGAACATGAAAGTGAGACTGGAAAAGGAACTAAAACAGAGCTCTTCCAATTGTTCCTCTCCAAGCTCAAGAAGGACCTACTAAGTTACGAGCATCAGGAAACACTGGACAAGTTTGAAGTGAATGTGCCGGAATATTTATCTTTCCACAATAAACTCAGGAGTTCATTCAATATTGGTGAATTTGAGTCTTATCTCACCACAGTCAATAACATGGAGGGAAAGCTGAATCGTTTATATCTACTGACAATTTCTGACAGAGGATACATATGGGGGAAAGTGAAACAAGACCATCAAGAAAACAATAAGGATATTCCTTGGAAACAACTGCTGAACGATAAAGGATATTCCTACTCTACCATCCAGAGTTATATCAACTTCTCTCAGGCGTGTGAAAGCTATCCGAGAATCCTAGTCTTAACAGACTACTACTCAGAATGGAAAAAGTTCCTAACAATGTTTTCGGCAGAAGTTCAGAAGGATAGCCAGCTACAATCTAGGTGCATGACAGAACTACAATTTTCATAAATGATAAATGAGTGATTGTTTATTCGGAAATATATTTAATACTAATATTGATATCGATATCCCTACAAATGATACATTAATATTGTTCAGTCAGCTCAATATTAGACTTCAGTCAGCCTAATAATTAAAATTAAAAATGTTCAAGCATTCTGTAGTTGCACCCTCCCCCACAGTTGCCATTAAGAAAGGTCGAGCAGTACTGCCGTAGCATGGTAAAGGCGAGTCAACCTTTTAACAAGACCTCGCAAGACTCGGCTCAAAAATGTAACCAGGTACATAGAATCACTCAGTTAAACATCATAGATCAATCGTCTCCCGGTTAAAGTCAAAATTTTAAAGAAACTTGTTTCTTATTATCCAGTTCTAAGCAATTTTGAGTTATTTTCAATCCATCCGATATTAGTGTATGAATTGCATAAATTATACTGGCTATGTACATTTTTGTACACAAAATTGTGCGTGTAGTATGTATTTATAGTGGCGAATATAGTAGTGGATAAAACAAGGGATTCAACAAACAGTAAAATTTGGCCCGATTCGACATGCGCGATTAGCGTTAGGAGAAAGGGACAAATTTTACTGGTGGTTGAATCCCTTGTTTTATCTACTCCTAGCAAGTTGCCGAATTATCACTTACGTAATTCTTAAAGTTTGTACGCTCCTGCTTAATTTTACACCCCACTCATACAGACCAAAAAGGTGCAAGACAAGGGGGGGGGGGGGGGGGCATCGTAGTATCATTTTACCCCCTAGTATAATTATCCCCTCCATTTTACATAGTTTTACTCCCTCTGGATCTCTCCATCGCAGCTGTACCCTTACAGTCTTGCATAGTTTTACCCAACTCCCCCCCCCCCCCCACCCTTAGAAACATCACTCCTCCTCACTCTTACTACACAAATATGGGGGGATTTTAGGGAGGATCTGCCCAGATAAATGAACCCCCCCCCCCTAGAATACAACTGAAATCAGTTTCTAACGTTGTTGTAGAAGTCAAGGGGTGGTGAGTATCGAGGCAAGTGCTGCATAACCGTGTCATAAAGTTTCTGGTCCAGTTCTGATGCTGTTTGGTTAGAAAGCACTAAGTTGAAAAGAGCAAGAGCGACTGGACAAATTTGAACAAAAAGTGATTGGTAAGACATTTTAGAGAAAATTTTGTCCCTTTGCAAATTATATAAAATAAAATTTTTAATTTTTATTTCGTTATCACTTTTTAATTCGAAATGGGCAGCACGTCAAAATTTTTTAAGCTTCGATAGGATTAGCAAAGGACGTTCTTCACAAAGAGATTTGTATACCCAGGTTACCCACCTTAGACGAAACTTTGAAAACTTACTAAGACTTATAAGCTGCCGTATAAAACTTACAAAACTTTGTATGGCACCGTATAAGGCCGTAATAAGTTTTCTACGGCACCGTAGCCAATTGAGGTAATTACTGATTTTTAAATTCTAAATCCCTAAAATCGACTTTAAATCTATCGCTTATCTAATACAACTCGCTTTTTCATCACTTTATGGCACTGGGTATAACTTTTTAAATCTCTGAAAAATTACAAAACGTAGTACGGTGCCTTATAAGGCCGTATCAAGTTTTGTAATTTTTCTAAAGTAAAGTTTTCGAACTTTAATTTGCTCTGCAGGTAGGCCTTGTGGTCAAAAAAATTACCTCGAAACAGTTCGAAGTTGCAAAAACTTCTTACGCCTCTTCTAAGGTCGTACCGAACACTTTGGAAGTCTAATGATATCTTTTGCAGTTCATGTCATTGATCAAGCAAAAAAAAACGTTCAAATATCCATCAAAAGCGTCAAAACTGAGATTTCGTTCCAAAGAAGATCAATGCTTACGTATTATGTCTCAAAGAAATGATTAGCTGTAAAATGAAGTTCGAAAAAAAAATTTGCGGTTTAAGTGAATCAGATAAAAGTAGCATTTTTTTAACATGAAACTGTCAGTACCACTTACATAGCTGGTGAGTAAAAACAATTTTCCAGCTATTATTTTACCTTAAAAACCTTATTAATCTTGCTACGGCCTTGCTACGGCACCTTATTAGTCTTGATATGGCATTAGCACGGCACCTTATAAATCTTAGTGTGGCCGTAGTACGGTGCCGTAGGAAACTTGACAAGACTTAGTAAGTTTTTTTTCTAAGACTTTTACGGTGCCGTAGTAAGGCCTTAGTAAGTTTTCCAAGTCTGGTCAACCTGGGTATTTCAGCGTAAGGTTATGTCACTGGCTTACAGTTCTCATTTCGGACGAAGCTGAGGCCACACGTTGCACCAGATGTCGTGTCAAGAACAAGTGCAAAAATGATCCTTCAGTCTAATATGATTGTCTGTGAAGATTCGAAAACTTTAATATGCGCTTATTTAGTACTAAAAATACGCGGGGCTTGATGTCAGCGCAAACCAGAGCTGAATCATTAAAAAGTTACTGTTATTTGGTGTGCTCATTTTTATGTTCAAGTCAAATTTTACAAAACATAGTCTGCAGATTTTAGTACCTATACAATTTAAGTTAGTCTTGTCTTTAGCTGTGCATGAATTAGTTGCAGACTCTTGCTTTTGTCAGAATTAATTAGTTGTCAACTGTCTCTCAACTGGCCAGCGTCAAATTGCCGACTGCCGCCCTACGTGCCAGAAACAACCATTGACTGCAGCTCTACTTGTCAGAGTTTACTAACGACCGCCTATCTAGTGGCCAGAGTTAATTGCGGACTGCCGCTCTCTTTGCCAGAAAAAAAAAAACAAACTGCCGCTCTACTTGCCAGAATAGATTGCCGACTGCCTTTCAAGTGCCGTACCCCTCAACTTTGCTTACTCAATCAAACTGAATTTCCATGCACATACTTCACTCGAACACCATCGTCGCGAAGAGTTGGAACTGCGTTGTTCTACATAATTTGCAATTAATCATCCATTTCCACAATGCATTTTAACTTACATAGTACTGGAAAACGCAATGAGTCAATTCAGAGTAGGTTAGTGTCATAATTTGGCACTTGATATAGAGACATCTACCAAAATCTGTTAAACCAGTTTATAATAACTCAATTTATTTAGTTTTCATCACCTTATTAAATTTTCCGAGCATCAGTTGTTTGGCTACTTGGCCTTTCTACCAATTTACATACCACCAACTGAACTAATTTGAGCTAATTTGTACATCGCACATTAAAACATTCGGTGATGAGCCAATCAGAAACTCGCACTCGATATTCCACATATCTGGTTGGCTAAGCTGAGAAACCTTTAATTTGATACGTATGCCAGTTCTCCTCGGCAACGCTGTTTAAAGCTGAAATTGATTATTTCTACCCAATTGATTATCATTTCTAAAAATATTATTTCTGAAATTGATTATTATTTCTAAAAATACCGATAACCCGTAAAGCGAAATCTGTTACATCTTACCAAAACATACTAGATCCTGATTTGATTGTAACAGCTGAGCCAAAAAATGGGACAACGGAAATTATCAAGATCAAGTATAGCAGACATTCGATCATTTCCAGGATGAGATTTACAACCGAAGACAGATATTGGTCACACCGACTTGGGTTGCGGAGAGGAGTTTCCCGTGCAATCCTACTCAATGGTCTGGAAAAAATTGAGTCGCGACTTCCGTCCGGCCAACGGCACTTTTTCGCCGGTTCGGTCTAGCTAATGCCCAAATTTTGGTATTTTAGGTCTGGCTAATACCCGTTTTTTAGTTTGTTTTGTCTGACCAATACCCATATTCATGGCGTAGAGGTCGAGCCAAAAGAATAGCCAGTCCCTTATAAATTGTATTGTAAAAGTTTTTTTCAGTAGCCAGTCATTGATAAAGAACATCTCTTACTGGATGATGAGACTACATGGTCTTTAAACCAAAAAACTTGCACTCTTAATAATCTTCGAAATCTCATTTTCATTTAGCGTTCAGAAAAATGAAACTAACAAATTACAAATTCTTATTGGATGCTTAGGCACGTTTAAGTGAGTCTGACCGATGGTGTGGGCAAAATTTGTTCAGTTTGGTCAATGGTGGCCAACGTTTTTTTTTTTTGGTCTGACCAATGGTGGCCAAAAGCTGTTCGGTCTAATAACTTCCTATTTTTGTGTATAATCGGTCTGGAGCCCCACTGTCCGCGAACCAAGTCCGTCTGGCCAATAACTCTCTTGAGTCGCGGACTTCATCCTAGGTTTTGATTGATATTGACACGCCCTGGTAGGCTTTAGCCATGTCCGTTTGTTTCTTCAAACATGGCAAAAATTCTTGCAAGTTTGTTCAAATCTTGACGTCGCTAGCCAAGACACTAATTATTATTTTGACACAAATCAAGTTTAGTTACAGTGGGTGAAAATAAAGCAAAAGAGAAGAGAAAAGGCAACGAGTGCAGCTTTGAATTGGTGAAACGCTGTAGAAAAGAAAATAAATTTGTTATTACTTTTCTCCTTTTCTGCTAAACAAAACTTTTCTCTGCCTTCCGCCAATTCGTTGTCCATTTACCACATTCAAGTTCCTCGATGACGTTGGCCCCATGAAATCACTGATAGTAAGGTGACTGGGGGAGGGGGGGTAAATTTGTTAGCATTGCTCTCGTTCTACTTCTTTTACATCTCTTGGTTGGTTGGTGCGACTTCACGGGTTGAGAAAATGCGACGAAATCGACGCACGAAGCGACTTTTTTTGTCGAATTTTGTCGATTTCGTTGGTTTTTTATGTAGAAAATGTCGATTGCCGTCGTTTTCGTCGGTATTGTCGGTATTTGATGTAAGAAGTGTCAATTATTTTTTTTGTCGGTATTGTCAGTCTCAATTTGTTTTAAATACAAAAGAAGTAGAGGGAAAGTAAGTGAATGGTGGTGCAGTGGAGGAGAAGGCGGAAAGTAAGTTAGGGGTCGAGGTTCGAATCCTGATAGGAACTGTCATTTTTGTAAGATTTTTAGAGCGGCAAAAACCGACGATTTTTACGTTTAAATACCGACGAAGAGCAAAACGACAAAAAAACTTAAGGGCTTTGATCGGTTTTGGCGAAGTAAAAGCGACAAAAATTGACATATTCTTATGTTTGAATCCAACGAAATTCTCAACACAGGTTGGTCAGTTAAATTTGACAAAAACGAACCTTAAAGTCCGATTGGCCCAATGTTGCCAAACCATCTCGTTAGTCCCATTCATAGCAGTCCACTTATTGTTTATGGAATCGTAAACAACACCCACCCACACACTTAGTAGGTTTTCGGCAGCAAGTAGGTCACACTAATTTGGTCAATAATTCCTTCATATCTGAATTCGCCAAACAAAACCAACTCGGGGCTGAAAGAGTGGCAGCTCTGTACCGCGTCTGAATATTCCACCAAAATTCTCTCAAGTAAAATGGGAATTTTTCCGTGGTCTAAGAAGTCGGAAGCCCAATTGATAGTGGGTTTAGTCGTAACTGAAGAATCTGTCGCCAGGGTGTTTTTTTGCTGGCTGTCTTGACCTCCAGTGGGCGGACTATATCGAAACATAAAAGGGAATAAAATTTTCCGTGAATAATTTTTTTGGTTTCACTTTTATGCAAAAAAAACAACTTAGGATTATCGAATGACGATAATATAGGTCAACATTGAACACTAATAAGAGTTAAGCAGGGTTTTTCCGATTATTCAGTGCAAAAAAGGCAAAAAACAATGTTCATAGTACACACAGAATTGCAGTTCAATATGTTCTTGCTAAGCTCAGAATTTTACTCTGAATTTTATCGAGAAATGTCTATTAGATACCCTGATCATTATGTAAACACTTGTCGTAGTAAAAATCAGAATGAAAATATTTTGATTCAGTACTGATATATAATGACACGCAGGTCCGCATCATAAAACGATCACATATCGATCAATGTTACTTCACTTTTCGTGAAGTTTTGTTCGTAAAAATTTGGAATTTTTATGGTTACCAAAAATTTTCCTCAAAGGCAGGTTCATAATTTCAAAATGTCGAAATGCGGTTTGACAAGAGCATAATTTCTCTTTTACAAAAAATATTTGAATTAGTTTTTATACGCTTTTGTTTGATCACACCTGCCTATGTGTTCACTTTTTGGTTGAGAATTGATATTGTGGAAAAATTTGAATTAAAATTATACGCTTAATATAAAATTTTTAAATTTTTTGTTTTTATTTTCAAAGATTTGTATGAACAGAATAATGCCTGTTTCTATGCTCATAATTGCACTTTCTGAAAAATTCTGAATTAGCTATTTCTAGTTCAATGAAAAATATCTACCACAATAAAAGTGTGAAATAATAATTATGAGCAATCATATTCTACGTAGGTGTACTTGGCAGTCTCGCGGGTATTCAATAACTTACAGTGAACAAATGAAGGCTCTCTCGTCTTCGCATTTATCTTGAAACACGGAAGGTTCCAAGTCATCACCCAATGACCTTCTGAAAGCCATGCATTTCTCTTCACGCAGGGGTCCACTAAAAATGCAACAAAAAAGGTCAGGTTTTTACCATCATTGCCCTTTCTAGCTTAGTTGTTATAATACTTATAGCCCCAATCATTGTACAAAAATTTGGGGTTGCAAATTTTTTATAAGTTTTTTTTTTTGGGGGGGGGGGGGGTGGGGGTTATAGTTTCGATGGAGGAGGGGGTGGGCTATAAAGCAAAAGACTCAAAATTTGTTTTTGTTTTTTATATTTGTGGTGAAAACATTTATGTCCGAGCCAGAAAAGTTACTCTATTTCATTTAATGAGTGATTTTCATTTGAAATCAGCTAATAAAATTATTCAATTGACTTGATTCAACAATTACTTCGAATTTAATTACATTTTTCTTTTGACAGGTGACCATTGACAAGTGTTAACTGATTTTGATTGAAAAACCCTTTCATACATTCTTAGCATTTCTTTTTATTGACAATTTTCTGGATACATTAAAGTTAATTATTGCCACGTCT
Organism: Convolutriloba macropyga; assembly: GCF_964194025.1. Lineage (NCBI taxonomy): Eukaryota > Metazoa > Xenacoelomorpha > Acoela > Convolutidae > Convolutriloba > Convolutriloba macropyga. The sequence goes on along the minus strand of NW_027450572.1, from coordinate 8,791 downwards.
ATGGTGATTGAATTATTTGTGTAATAATTTTAGACATGCACGAAATTGAGAAACTTTTTCAAACTGGTATCCAATGTCAAGAGCTAATTGAGTTTTTACTGGAAAAAACTTTTTAAATGGATTTTTTGGACAAACCGAAGGAGTTGGCAACCATTCAAAAACATTCAATTCAGAATTGATGACGTTGAATTTTGGTTGTTTTGAAAGATAATCCAATTGTGAGGATTAACGCAACAATCTTTCCGGAAATAACTCCCTAAACTTTTAAAAATATGAAAATACTGATATAAAAGAGATTTAAACCAAGACTTTTGATTTCTATATGAGTTCCTATGAGTGAAAAGATTAGCTCGTTACTTTATAATAATAACAATAATAAGAATAAATTGTTCTCGAGTAGGATGTACATTTGTTTGCAACACATATGGTATAATTTATGTACCAAAATAGCAAACCTACTCGACAGGTCATCAATAGGTCCAAAATTCCTAGTCTAGCGATGACCATTATGGTGGTCAATTATTTACAAGCTCAATTATTGAAACTCTAAGCACTTCTACATGCTCAATTAATAAAGATTTGAAGCACTTTTACATGTTCATTTATCAAACTTTGAAACGCTCTTGCATGCTCAAAGGCACTTATTAAATATGGCATAATTATCGTTTATAGATACATTCATTTCGAGAAATGAATTGATAAACCGGTAAAGTATTAGAAGACTTATTGCCTAATTTACAACCTGAAATAATCTCACTTCCGCAAAAACGTTGGAAAAAAGATACTAAGCTTGTCTTCTAATTTTGCTAGACTAACTTATGTAAATTCTGAGCAACTTTAACTACGGTGGAAGTTTGGAGTATGCCTCTGCGTCGTATTGTTAGTGCAAAGTTCAATTTAAGCGTTATTATTTAAATATTTAGGACTAATATCAGAGCTGCAGAATGACACCAAATTAGTCTTACGTGAAAACCGCACTAAAAAACAATTAAATAATTACCCGGGCTGACCATCCAGAGCATTCCAGTACTGAACCAGTATAAATCCATAGACTGTATATAGACATTTTTACACTTGTGCAGATTCTGTTCGTGTCAAAACACAGACTGATCAGTCTATTTTTCAGAGTAAAATTGGTATTCTGTTTTTTTACCTGATTTTGATCTGTCCATTACTATTTTCATACAATTATCAGCTTAATTAACATTATTGTTTACCTCTTGTCAGCCTAAAACCATTATGTTATAGCAAATGTCGTTACAGCAAAATGCATGCGTTTTGCATGCATTTTGCATGCTTTTCTGACAGGCTCAGCATGTTTCAACATTTTCAAAATTTTCTATGTGCTGTTTTTACTATATAATTACTCTGAACAGTCTGAATAGTTAATCTGTTTTTTTTCGGGGCATAATGACCAACTTTTTTTGATGTAAACAAGCTGTTTCAGTACGGTTTTACAAGATAATATGGAGATACTCAGGTTCAGTACTGAAATACTCTGGGTGGTAAGCCCGGGTATTAAATATTAAATAATAAACAATTAAATATTACAAATTATAATTTGCCGTAGAAAGGACTTTTGAATGGTAAGGTGCTAAAGAACAACACTCAAGTTGTTACGGGAGAGCGTAAGAATTTTTTTGGGGGGCAGAATAGATCCGGTTCCTCGATTATCTTTAGTTATTCATCACATAGAATTCGATTCGGGAAACAAAACTAGCTTACGAGTCATAATACTGTTCGAAATTAAGAAAAAAATTTGACAGATCTCATTATAACAAAAATCGACCCGCAGCAAAAATAAAAAAAATGATAACCTTAACTTCGCGTCAACCCATTCTTGCCATACCATATCGGAGGTTCCATTAAGAGCACGCCATTTTTCCATTTCCAAATCGTAAACAATGCCCACCCAAACTGTAAAAATACCCAAGTTTTTTAGCAGCTCACTAATCTCGTTTACAGTTGTTTCGGATCCGAATTGACCAAAGAGAACCAATGTGTTCATAGAACCGCAGCTCTTCACAGCGTTTTTATAATTTTTTTCTGCGTTCGAAATCAAAATGGGTATTCCGCTGTCAGTCAAGATATGAGAAGCCCAGTCGAAACTGTTAACTTTTGTGGTAGATGGACCAAGGTCAAATGGTGAATTTGAAGTACGCATTTGGTCTGTTTTGGTGGCTCGACCTGAGTAGAAAAAAAAACATCCCGGGTCGACCAAAAGTTGTTATCCTGCATTTTTCTTACGGATTTTTAATGTCAGAGATTTGAAAAAGCCATGTTTAATGGTGAGGTTATAACTATCAAAACGAAAAGTCGGTTTTATGATAACAACTTTATTATCATAAAGGAAAGTGCTGAGACACATTTTTCGTTTTCAGTTTTCAAAGCCTGGATAAACCCGAAATCATACACAAACCAGTACAAAATATTTCTAGCTTTTGTTATTTTATTTATTTTTTTTTTGTTCACCAGAACAAAAATCCTATAAAACTTTCTTGGAAATTGTACAAAATAGGAATTTTTGTATCCGTGACTTTTGTGGTATCTGGGCAATGAAAAGACACACGCGCAAGTTTTTTAATGCAAAATATCTACAGTGCCAGTTTTCAGAAAGCCGGATTTATTTACATACAAAACCAGATCTTAAAGATGCCAGCAGTTTAAAAATTGTGTGTTCCAAGCAACGTTACGCGACTGTGGTATAATCACTACGAACACCTTAAAAGAATTTCTAGTAAATTTACATTTTAAAAAAGCTTACTTTTCCTTATCTGATAATGTAAATTTACCTTTCATCAAATAAATTTTAACTTAAGCTGCCGATAACTCAAATTATTTTAAAAAATTAGGTCTCACTGCCTGAACAAAAACCCTGAACTTAAACCTAACTTGTTTTAAAGTCAGCGTAATTTTTTATATAATTGATGAGGTAATTTTAATTCGGTTTAACTTAAGTTTGAACATCAATTTATCATCAATTACAAAAAAGATCATTTTTGTTTGCTCCAAAAGTCAGGAAGAACTTAAATTCTGACTTAAATTTCGAACCACTACTAATTTTCAGATATGCAGTGTCATTATTATATGTTCAAACAATTGCAATTATATCTCGAAAAATTTCGCAAAAATGGATTAATAAGAACCAATGGGGTAGAGCTCTACCGCAACGACCTTGCAAAAATTAGGCAAGATCGGAATTTGTCTTGAACCTTGCAGTCGTAGCCATTTTTCCCGAATATGGCACGGTCTTGAGACCTAACCATACGGTCTCGCCTGCGGACGGCAATTTCTGGACAATCAGAAAAAAACCAGTAGCCATCTCATTAAAATTCAACTCCGTTTGAGCCAAAAAATTGTTAAAGCGGAAAAAATTAGTCCAGGTGATAAATTCCGCAGCCAAGTAACACAATAGACCACAGAGCAACGTGTGAGGAAATTGCATTCACTATCACACGATCTTGTTATTGAATTTTGGGCAAAGGACATTTAAATAAGTACAGCATTGATATAGGGAGGACTGAAGTATCTTTGATATTTCTTGAAGAAGAAGGAATGAAACCTTAAAAATTGAAAGAAAGCGATAGACGTTGTCACATCCAACAAAAGAATTCAATTACAGTGTGATATATCGAGAAGTGGCGAACTTAGCAACTTAAGTTAAAACTTCGATGAATGAAAAAAAAAACTTTCTTACTTGATGTTTGGTGAAGTGAAATTGAATAATGGCTTCTAAATTCAACCGAATCGTCGATTCCAATTTTTTCATACCACAAGTTTATCAGTGTACATAAACCATAAAATTTTGTGATAGATTCGACCTTCCCAACACCAGATATGATCAGAAACCAACTCTCCGACCCTCCCAGTAGATAGAAATGAAATGTTCTCAGGTAGGGAGAACAATGTGTTAAGAGCATAAAACTGCACTAGTACTTGCCATATACGGCAAGGGGAAAAACTTGTTCACAACTAAGGTGTAAATTAACCCATATCAGTTTATCTATATCTAGACGGATCTGTAAAATTTCATACTGATACGGACTATAAATACCTGTGAAAGTTAGGCCAATTCAATTATCAACATCATAAACTTCTTGTTAATCGTGCTCGAGACCACGACAATGGTGTCCAGACCACCAAACGACCGACAAACCTTGGATCTGCAGAATGCTGAATCCTGTACTGCGTGGATCATGTCTTTGCGATATGTCGCGCAGAGAATAAAGAAGATGAAGTCAACGCCGACGGTAAGATCGTGGACCTACAGGTAACAAATCTCTTTCTTAGTATATGCGGTCAGGACGCACTTCTTAAACTTAAGAGCCTGATGAACCCTATAAAATTGTTAGACACTCCTTTTAAAGAGATCAGACAAGCTTTTCAGAACTATATTTCCCCTAAGGAGAGAGTAGAAACGGCAGAAAGGTCTAAACTTCTGTCCGTTGTCTAAGGCCTTGCAGAAACTGACGACGATTTCCTAGCGCGCCTCAGAGAAGAAGAACGTTGTTGTGACTTCGAAAAACTGAAAACAGTAACCAAACCTGAAGAAGAGTTGGTAAAAATTAAATTTATTTCAGTTTTGAGAGACCCTGAGGCCAAATTAAGAATATTAGAGGGCATTAAAACTAAACCAACGATGTCTCTGTCTGAAATGACCGAAAACTTACAGCTCAGAAGTCAAGCAATGGTTTTTGCGAGTTCTTCAACATGTAATGGTCATTTGCATTAAAAGAGGAAGTGGGAAACAACTTCAAAAAGACCTTCAGAAAACATAGTGAAAAGTTCACTGGTAATAAAGGCAATGGTAACTTGTGTACTTGATGTGGAGGTAAGTCTGACAGTAGCAAGCCGTGTCCGGCCTTGAACAAGAAATGTAACACCTGTGAAAAGGTGGGCATTTTTCAAAAATGTGCAGAGGTAAAACCCAGCCTAAGTCAGGTAAGTCTGGCCAGCACAACCTTTTCTGCGAGTAAGAGGTTAAGTTCTCTGGTCGAACATCTTCCCAAATGGAGATGGAAATGTATTACTCAAAGGAAAACATGCTTAACATTTCAACAATATAGGAGTATATTACAGTAAAGGACTGTAAAGAAAAAATGCAAGTTGATACCGGTGCTGATAGCACCGTGATATCATCATTAATCTGAACTGAGCTTGGTAAACTTCTGTTAAATAGAAAAATTAGACGTCTCGAGGCCTATGACGATCATCAACTGACGCTTCTGGAATCACTAACATGTCATGTTGAGTGGAACGGAAGCAAGTATAGGCAACAACAACTAGCAGTTGTGTAATCCGACAAAAAATTTGGGCTACTTGGGAGAGACATACTACCCCAAGAAGGCATCAATGCAGTGAGTGATGAAAGACTACCTGCAGTCAAAGGAGACAAAGCGCGTGTGAAACTCATACCGGGATCACAGCCAATGTTCTGCAAAGCCAGAAAGATACCTCTACCTCTCCAAGACAGGGACAAAAACAAGCTTGAGACAATGGTACGACAGAGCAACTTGCAGCCAGTACAACCAGGTGGGGTCACAAATGCATCACCAGTAGTGTGGCAGCTGAAGAAAAATGGAGCTCTGAGACTATGCGTGGATCTGAAAGTTCACATCAATGGCAAAGTTATGGACGAGGACAATCCAATCCGAGATATGAAGACCATTTTCCATAATCTCCATGGGGCCTCTTACTTTGGAAAAATTGACTTATCAGACGCATACTATCAAATTGAGCTGGACAAGGATGCAAACAAATGTCCACAATCAACAAATTGCAAGGATTGTTCAACAGGTGCAGGCTTCTTCAGGGCCTAAAGAACTCTTCATCCATCTTCCAGAGTTGCATTGAGTCAACTCTCAAAAGAATCAAGGGTGTGGCCATCTTCCAAGACAACGTCCTTGTATATGGAAAACAGAGGATCAATCCGAGAAACGAATGTATGCAGTCAAATGTCGGCTACGTGATAAAAACTTCACAATCAATGAGAAAAAAATTAACTCAAAACCAGTTTCAAGCCTTTACAGCTTGACGAAGGAAGCAATCGTGACAACAGACGCCTCAGAGAAAGCTATAGGCGGGGTGCTCTCACAAGAAGGACATCTTGTGATCTACGCCTCGAGGAAGTTGTCACAAGCCGCGAACAAAATTACTCCAATACTGAGCGAGAAGCACGTACAATTGTCTTTGGGGTCACAAGATTAAAACAATTCCTACCAGGAAGAAGGTTCACTCTACAGACTGACCACAAACCTCTCAAATATCTCTTCGGCACAGACGAAGAAATTCCGAAACAGCATCAGCAAGAATTACGAGATGGGTGATAGCGCTGATGGGATTTGACTTCGAATTGAAATATACACCCGGAGAACAATTCCCCCACGCATATGCTTTGAGCAGATTAGATTTTGACGACGACGATGACAATGATCGAGTCTGCTTTGCTCTTGACAATATCTATTATGTCCAGTCCGACCTGGTGACCCAGTCAGACATTGTAAGAGTCCGGCTAAAAAGCAAAATATTTTCAAGGAATCTGAAAGGATAAGGGTTATGTTGTGGGAATCTGCCTTAAGAAGATTATTTTGTAGGAATCTGACAGAAGAAAGTTTATGTTCTAGGAATCTGGCAGAAATATTTTGTCCTTGTAGGAATCTAGCAGACATTTTTGCCAGAAGATGTATTTTTTGTGAGAATCTACCAGAACCTGCCAGAATCCTTCAAGACAACCAGCCAATCTCAATAAAGGTGTTCGGACCGAACTGAACGCAACAGCGGACTTATTGCGTTCAAAATTACACGGTCTGGAAAAAATGAAAGCACGAAAGTATCGACACAGGTGTTTTTGAACCAATCTATTTATTTTCAACAAATCTGATTTGTCGAGAAATTTGTAATACTGTAACTTTTTATGCTATAACATTTTTATACTTTACACATGGAGAAATTGTTGAGGAAACAGCCAATCAGAAATCAGAATTTAAATTGTCATGTATACTCGGGATGACCCCGCAGTCGAGACCAGACGTTTATCATCGAAGATTCCTGCAGAATTTTGCAAAGACTGTCTATCTTGAGAGATTTGGTAGGAGCAGGGTTATCTTCTAAGATCTGGCATTGACAAGTTTCTTGCAGATTCTTGCAATTTCGATCCCGTCAAATTCTCTGATTGGTTCTCACTTGTGCGACACATTTAATTTAGAGCAAAAGTTTCCTAAGATTTAGTTGCGTGTCTTCATGGGAATTAAAAACGAAATAAATAGAGTTCATATCTGGAAATGTAAACTATCTCATAAACTTGAAATCTTCAATTGAGCACAAATAACACAAAACAAATAACTGTTTAAAATTCTGTTCCATCAAAATTATCCAGATTAACACACACATACACGTTTAGATAACCTTTGTGATAAAAATGTATGTAAAAATCTTTATTTATATCTTAAGCAGTTTCATACATTCAATTCAACTCCTTTCGCTTACGTGTTTTGTCCAAGCACAAAATGTGAATTTTCATATCCTGCCACATTTTGATCTTTCCAAACTTCTGAGGACTTTAGACGAGCTTTCGGGCAAATATCTTGCTGTCAGAATGACTTACATAAATGAATTTATCTTTTAGGAACTTTTTCGGAAATAGGATAATATTGCAAGATTCGGTCAGAAAAAAGGTTACATTGCAAGATTCTGGCAGAAAAATGGTTATCTTGCAAGATTATGGCAGAAAAATGATTATCTTGCAAATGTGCGGCAAACTTTCCAGCAAAATGTAGCCATTGGATTTCGACCCAGGCCATCCCTATAGCCCTAAGAAACACCATAAATGGCTCCACCTAAGAGGAGTCGATGTTTATGCTCTTGCTATGGTTTCCCATGTATGGTCTCATTTATGGGTTCAAAGATCCTAATAACCATTTATGGTGAGAATAATGGTCTTCAGGAACCAGGTATGATTAAATATATAACTATATTTAATAATCTCTTGACTATTTTGAATGATAAATGAATGTGTATGGTCTTAGATCTGTACTAGTTTCTAAGAAATCGTAGGAGAAAAAAAGTAAATGTCATTTCTGCGCAATAAACACGTGAAACAACGTCTGTTGAGACCGTATCTTTTTTATAGTACTGACAATGGCACCCAAGAACTAAACAATGCATGTATGTCTTCTGCATCGTTTAAAAAAAATGTATCGAGGTCATCCGTAGTACTCCCTTACACCAAAACAGACAATATTTCAATTAAAATATTGCCTATTATTTCTAGATTATTTCTATTATCTATTTTGTCAAATAGATAATAAACTTTTTTGACGACCAAATAATTTCTTTCGAAATGTAAAAGCTTAAAGTACTGAAACAGTGGTTGCTTAAGTGCATTATAATCTTGCGCGTGATTTTCATTTTCTTTTTTTTCCATTGGCTTTTTTTGCGCTTGAAAAACATTTTTTCCAATAAATTGAAAGCAAAAGGCAGGGTCCCATTGAGAACAGTTCATTATTTCTTTTCAGATTTGACACTCAGCAGAATATTAGTCAAATTTAATTTGGGATTTTTCAGAAACTTGGTCTATATGAAGTGTGCAACCCACATCTTTTGGGTCTTGATGAGCTGAGCTTAACTGTAAAGTAACGAATTTAAAGTGTGGATCATATCCATTTTCGGATGGCTTTTGTTATACACATTTTTGATCAAGCACCTGAAAGCTCCTAAGTTTGGAACCAGCCCAAATCTAAACCACACGCGACTTCCAGTTTCCGCATAACATTCAATAAATTTACACAAAACC
>NW_027450571.1:0-41635 GCF_964194025.1 Convolutriloba macropyga | reverse complement strand
CTTTTGGTTCACTACTTCAAAAAACTTACCTTATCTACAAAGTCAGTCACAGTGTAAAAAATTGTTCTATTTAGGTTTTACCTCTTTAATTACACTCTTCAATTTTTGATACTTTTTTGGCAGCATTCGTGCATCCTGTTGTTAAGTGAATCAGACGGTTCTGATTTTATATGATAGTTATAGTTCCTGAGAGAAATGTTCGTTCAAAATACAATACCTAATAAGGCTTCCGGAACTTGGCGCGGGTTTATAAAGCGCGCACTAAGTTTTGCAAACTCAAAATTCTTAGAAGTAGAAATTACTGAACATTGGGCGAAATTTAGAACAAATTCAAGGTTGAAAAACGCCTTCGAAATTTTTACAAAAATTGATATGGCCTTATACTGTGCCGTCTTTAGTTTGTTAATATTTCAGAGACATGAAAAGTTATACTAATTACTAAAATGTACTGAAAAAACACTAATTTTCAAATCGATTTTTTGAAGTCAGAATTTAGATAATGTTAGTTACATCATTTTGCTAAGGTGTCGTAGAAAACTCATTACGACCCTATGCGGTGCCGCACCAAGTTTTGTAGGTTTTCTACGGCAATTGACAAGTCTTGGCAATTTTTCAAGGTTTCGTATAGGCTGGGCAATTTGGAATGTTTCGCCGACCTTTTCAATCAGAATTAAGATTACATGCTTTGTAATCAATCTAAATAAAATTCAATTCTTCGAAATAGATATAAAACATAAATGAACACAGAGTCTTCATCAATTGTTTTAAAAGCTGATTCATATACATTGGACATTTCAGCTGACTTATGACACATTACAATCATTAGTATATCATTAGTCTACCTGTTGTAAAGTAAAGTGTATTTTTGTTTAGTTGATCACACTGAGCTACTGAAATTTTCTATAGTACTCCTAGTTAAATATTTAGTATCACCGTTATCATACCCAACCTAATCTGATTAATCTTTACAAAAAACACAAAATAATGTTTAATCCTTTTAAACACTCATCTATGTCTTTATATTTATCTGGTGCTGCACAAAATACAATAACAACAAACACAATTGATAATAATGTAGCTATAATTATACTCACTTTTCCTTCCTAAGAATGATCATATTTCAGTTTAATGATATTCATAATGAATCTAAATTCAAGACTAAAACTATGAAAAACTTTAAGATAGAAAGATTAAATGTTCCTATGGTTTTAATACCAATTGAAATAGTAATGAGAAATACCAGGAAGATAGTTAAAACATTATTGTCAATCTATTTCCTACAATGGTACTCATTGGGATCTATCTGTGAGAAGATGTGGTGGTATTGTTTTCTGATTTGATAGTTTGGCTAAGGAAACAGCACCAAAGTTTTCAAACAATTTTGTTTATCTAGGTTCTGATGATGTAAGAGCTAAAGAACCAGTTACCAATGAGTACTTCTGTAGAAATAGACATAACAATTGCAATATAAATTGTCGTCATCAAGTCATATTTGCATTAGATAGACAAAAACTCAGCGGGAAGTGTAATCTGTTTAAACGTTTTGAACAAAGAAGTGTTATGTGAAATGAATTATATAATGCTTACTTGAATAGTATTGAGATAACCTATAAAAATTTTGCTAAACTATGAAATGGTGTCTCCAGAAAAGCAATTAAATTGCTATAGATGTCTCTAAAAAATCATTAATGGTAAGCTAAGGAGTAACTGAAAAGAAAAGAGTGATCTGTGTGATTTAAAAAAATCTAATTTTTTATAGACCTTCGGTCATATGTCAGCTAGCTAACTACGTCAATTTCTTCAGTACCGTCACTACTAGCACTGATGATCTTTTAATTTAAGGCTAATGCATGGCCAACAACATCCTTAACAGCTGCAGCAAAAGTTAAATTAACTTGTACTATTTCTGGACCTCTGTGATTATTTTGATATCTTGTATCAAATATATAAGTTCTATAATTACATTTAAGAGTTCTATGGTTTATATGTGGTTTTATATATAACAAGTAATCCATTTTAGTTTCTGTTGAAGTGTCTAATATCTCTAAAAGTTTCTTTATAAAATTACACAATATAAATTTTATTCAATCTAACCTCAGGATTAAACCCAGTACCATTATTAAAAAATGTCCTGTAACACTCATTTTCTTAAATAATTTTGCATCTTGAGTTTGTTCATTAACGTTAATGTTTTCAAAACCAACTACTATATTTTGAGGTCTCTCCATACCACTCTCCATACCAAGATCAAAAAGAAAGTTAGTAGCATTATCTAATTTCTTGAGGAGGGTCTTTCTTTCATAATAACCGAAGTCAATATTAATACTCCTTTTATTTAATCCCTTGTTGGGAATCATTCTATTATCATTACTAAAATCAATACTACACGTGCACAAAAAGATCATTATAAAACGGTATTATTCAGTATTCATTATAAAACAGTATAAATCAGCATTCATTATGAAACAACCGTTCAAAAAACTACCCGCATTACCATCATTAACTCTAAACATTGCACTATGATTATCATATCTTTTTTGTTTTAACTTGAATCGTAGATCGTTGTTAATCATATCTATACCACAAACGAAGAAAAATAGATCAAACGTCTGAATCATTAACTACCTATGTCCTGTCGGACCTGTAAGTTGTCTGTCTCTTTCACCATGATCTTGACAAAAGCTTTTTTTTTATAATTAGCGCTAGTATTTGTTAATAACTTACTAGTACTTGTAATTCATGAGTAGAATAGAATGACATTAGTCTACATGTTCAATTGTTCTTCCATCAGATGTTGAAAGTTTAAACGAAAAAAATACAATGCTAATATACCATGGTAAACCAATCCAATATCAACATCATTTGCAAATCTAGTCTAGTATTATCCAATACATCAAAATCGAAGTTTGTTTCATGTGAATTCATCTGATTTTTTTCTCTATTTAATATTTTAATTATATTGGTAATAATGGTAATCATAGCAGCTAGAAAGTTATTTTTATATTTTATTATCTTACCTTTTGAATATCGTTATTATAATTATATTTGAGTCCAAAGTGAAATTGATTTATAGACACAAAAACTTATGTGTGAATTATCTCAATGGTTGTTATAATAGTTCTTACATTGGTTATTATAATGAATAACTAAATCATATTTAGTTTTTTAACTGACAGATCCGGGAAGCGACTTTGCGGATAAATCAACTTTATAAGAACTACAAAAGACACATGATTCCTCAACTAAAGCTGATGATGAACATACCATTAGCCTTAGAATGGCAACAACTGAAGGAAGATTTCTTTTTAACGGAAATAAAAATAAGACAAGAAATTTAAGTTCAGTCAGAATATAGGTTTATAAATCAGTGTTTAAAATAACTGAAAAAAATTGTTTATGCTGCATCTAGTGATGAGAAGACTACCACCAGCAATAACAATAAAAGTAACAGTAACAGTATTAATTTATCACCAACAATGATTTCTAATATAGCACTTGGATCTCTTGAGGTGCCTGAAATAGCAGATGTCGTAACACGAGAATCATATGGTAAAGTTTTACTAGCCACAAATGAGAAGACAATGAAAATCAAAAACCATGTGATACAAGTTGGTCCTAATTTTCTAGATAAGTGAATAGCATTGAAATAATTCAAAAGACAATTCTAGATAATTCAATAGCACTAGGATTTAATGAATGAGTAGATCAATTTGGTAAATATACCGCAGGTAATACTGTTGAAGTAATGGGTTTTATTACCAATAACATTCACTTTAAAATTATATGTGGTGTTAAAGATAACGGTAAAGACTCTGGTGTAGTATTTACGTTCCATTTAACTGAACAACCACGTTGTATGATAATTAATGCTCCAACCATTGTTCTTATCAAAATCTTACAGAAGATAATTAAGATTGCTTTGAAGTTAGTATTAAAGATGAATATGGCAGACCAACTGAATTTGATGGTGATGTGTTAAGTTCCACTTTACACCTAGGATAATAAAAAAAATGTTCTTATGGTCATAGCTTTACTTACTTCAATTCGACCGAGTTGTAAAAGATAGCTAGTTTCCTTTCTTCTGGATTTTGTTTTTCACTTGAACTAGCTGATTAGATAAAATTGGACTCTTTTAGTAAGTTATAATTAATAGTTTTTGATTTGAAAGTGCGACTAATGATATCTGTGATCTGAAACAAATAAAAAAACGCCTATAGCTTTTTTGACCTAGATATGGTCAGTTGGCTGTACCCAAATAATGCTACTTGTTGTCTTTTTACACCATCGCTTGCTTTCTCAGCGGACTCTTAGGTTATTTATGCCAACAAGTTTTTGATTCAGTTGCCATATAATCAAATTTATCTGAGTTTCTACCCTACAGTTATTTAAAAGTATCCCGAAAAAACTGGGGATGAATAACTTGTAAGATCTTGTAAGTTTCTACAAGTGGATGCATCGTACAAGTGGATCCATCGTATTAGAACATCTTCTGACGGATTTTCATATTATAAACATTCGTCTTACAGGTAGCTTGCAAGATAAGAGTTTATCCCACAAGATTCCTCAAAGAAAACGTTAACCTTACGAGATTCGTACAAGATTTCAGTTCTTTTCAGATTTCTTGTATGACTTGAACAAATTTGGAAATAATCCACATACAACAAAACTCAGAGCATTTTTCGGTTTTGATAGTGAAAAGCTTGAAACCCATTATTATGCACATTTTCATCGAATTGAAAAAAAAATCATCGAAGTTCACTAATAGTCAAAAAGAAAGCATATAATTGTTTCTTTGTGTTTGTTCACATTGAGTATCGTAAAAACACATCTAATTTAAAATCTAATAAGGAAGCATTTCGTTCAGAACAGCACAATCAAAATAATAGATAGAAAATTATAGTGATTGATTTCACATTTTTAGAGATCACAAAAATCTGTTATTATTCTGAAAGTAAATATTAATATTATAAACAGAAAACCAAAATTAAGTTTGCTATATTGCTTGTCAATTTTCAAAAGAATAAATTCATAGAAAAACACTCTAGAAGCCCAAACGTTTCTCTAGATCTTAAAACAAAGTGAACAATAAGTAACACAAACGAACCATCTTTCATACAGATGATCCGCAACGCACTAGCACGAATCTTACAAGATAATCTATCTTCTCGCAAGATCTCACAACATAAACATTTTTGAATGTAATTTGCGAGATCCCATAAGATAACCATCTACAGCGAGGATCTTGTAAGATCTTACCAGATATCCATCTCCAATTGCCAGGGGATTACTAAGCCAGAGTTTAATAGAAATTCTTAGACTTTAAATTGGAGATAAAATGAAAACGCCCTAACGTCGAAAATGTTAAGTTACAAGTTTAGTTATACAGTTCTAGATATATTTGTCTATTGAAAATACGTACCTCTCTGAAAGGAATTTTCCCATATAAAACATTAAAAAAAATTTGTGGTTGAAAAGTGATCATAACTGATTCTGAAAACTATTAGGTTTCTCTGAAAACTATTAAGTTGTCATTGGCAAAACAAGGTTTTTGCAAAGCTGTTAAAATTTAAAAAAGATTTCGGATGGCTTCTTGAGTTCCCGGGTCGAGGTTTTTGGGCAAATTTTTGTAAGTAATGCGGTCAATGTGGTGAATTCTTGTACGAAATGCGGTGATTTCAAACAATGCGGCGAAGAAAAAACATTTCACTGCATCGCACCGCTTTTCTTATAAAAATCAACGCGAAAATCGCAGCACTTCTTACAATAATTCACTCCATCGGCTTTCGTGGCAAATTAATGTAAGAAATGCGGTAAAAGCGGTGAGTGCTGTAAAAAAATATTTCACCGCATTTCACCACATTTCTTACAAAAATTTCACTAAAATTTCGCATTTCTTACAAAAATTCAGCGCATTTGCTTTCCAATGTTTACTCAATCTGATTTAAATTCACGCAAAATATCATAGAAGCACTTGAGCGTTATCGCAGTGGAATAAAAAGTTAAAGACTTGCAGAAGGTAAGAGGTTTCAAAATTGTTTAGAGAGGCTTCTGTTTTGTAAGAATACTGATAAGGCGGTGAAAATAAACAATTCACCGCATTCACCCCAAAAAGATGTAGGAAATACGCTGTGAAAAGTCTTTTTTACCGCATTTCACTGCATTTCTTACAAAAATTCAACGCCAAACCTCACCCTTGTAGAGCCAAAAAAACACGAGAATTTACATTCTGAAAAAAATTTAAACAAAGAATTTTTGCCTCAAGTTATGACATCTCTTTTTAAACTTTGATTGAAAAATCCCTCCATCCTTAACGCCAACAGATTGCTTAAGGCTCTGATTAAACTGCTACCTCCCAGGTCGAGAAAAATTATGTAAGAAATGCGCTGATATGCGCTGATATTTCAAAAAGTTCAGCTCAAAAAACCTTATATAAAAATGTGCTGAAATGGGCTGAAACTTTGCAAGAAACACACTGAAAACCATTGAGTTTTCAAGAAAGAGTTATCACTGAGAATCGCTCCCCGCTCTGCGGTGTCGTAGCCTTCACTCTATCCACTGCGCCATTAATTCTGAATTGATTCCTATTTAATTTGATTATATATTAACGGACAGTTGATGAAGAATTGCACTGAAATTGTGTAAGAAGTGCGCTGAAAATTCAGCGCAGTTTTTGAATATTTTCAGCGCTTTTCAGCGCATTTTTTAGAAAAAGGTTATCGTTAATGTAAGAGCAGTTTTATTGGTTTTCAATTTGAGAAGCGGTGTCAAAAAGAAGTTAAATCCGCTAAATAATTTTAAGAAATGCGCTGAAATATAAATATATTTTTAAAGTAAATTTTCAGCGCATCTCAGCGCAAAATTATGAAAGATTTTTGCGCTGAAAAGTTTGAAAAATCAGCGAGTTTCAACTAATTTCAACGCGTTTCAGCGCATTCAATTCATATCTTACATAAATTTAGCCCATTCAGCGCTTTTCTTATAAAATAATGCGCTGAAACGGGGCAGACATCTCAACCCGGGCTGTATGTATGCCTCTGTCAACGTCAGAGAAAAGGACGGAGCTAATGTATAAGAAAACATTTGTAGCTCCATTTATTGATGAATCTTTATGCCCTTCTTACCTAGAATTTGATCGTCAGTAGGCCGGTATAACTTTTTCCATACTTCTTGATGTTCTGAAGTCCGTTCTATAGTTACGGTTTTGTTGCAGGTGGGAAGAAGTATGCAATACCCTGTTGGTATTTGCGGATCCAAGATAATTTCACTCGAACTTTATTTCAGGAACATGCTTTTTTTTGGAAAGCCGTTATTTAATACAGTCTACCGATAAAATGTCAATTCAATCCTTTCTATATCAAAATCATTCATTAAAGCGTTTTATTTCAACTTTGATAAAAGCAACGTAGAGGCGTAAAGAGCATTAAGTAACAAGAGCAAATTAGACGAAAAAATTTGTACGTTGCCCTTTTCACTGGTCTTTTAATCTGATGTTATTGACGCCAAAATCGCTCGATAATCGGTCAACAAATGTCTAGCAAAACCTAAAAAAATAAAGCCAAAAATCACTAAAATTGATGCATATCGTGCTTAAGATTATATAAAGTTAGGTAAACAAACTATTTCGGACCTTGCTACGTAAATTGGATCAATTTTTGTATGTAATATTTTGTTCGATTCTGATTGGTTAATATTTTCTCGCTGAAATAGCTCTCACTTCAAAACTTAGCTACATCCTCTGGTCCCGAAGAAACCTTGCAAAAATTGTTTCAAGTGTTATAAGTGGACCGACGAGCGATCAAGTGGACGTACACAGAAAAACAGAGCGCGGGACGCCATGGGAGCCATAACGGAGTTCTTCAATCCGAGCAGTAGGATAGAGTAACCTGAAGGGTTGTTATTCATCATTTACCCACACCAAGTCGCCGCTCTTGAAACGTTGCTCTGCAGGAATCTCGCAGTTAGACTATCGATTCAAGGTTGGAGCATATTCCTTGAACCCAAGGGTAACAAATATCATTTGCTTAAGAGTGAGAACGAACGTGAAAATTACGATTATCAAAACATTTTCTACCTACTAGATACGGAATATCGGTAACAAAACTCTCCTTTTTAAAAGTTGTTTTGAATACTCTTTTATTTAACAGTGGTTATTCAAATTGCTAGAATCAACGCTTACGAGCGTTAGGGGACGCGAACTAGGAGATAAAAGGACAAAAGTAATTGCCCAACCCGACAAGTATGAGGCGCCGCGTGCTAAGAATAAAATACAACATCCTCCTGAAACCGCTACCAACCTCATCGAGACACCTTTTTGATTTGACCTACTGGAAGGCTGAACCTCACAGTTTTTTGCGGAAGTTCATCTCAAGCCGCTATTAGATTATAAAATGAATTGTGATAATTATTTCTATAAAATGACTAACCAGATACACTCACAGAATTAAACAATCTAGAAAAACAAAACAGAAAGAATAGATTAGAAGATAAATTAAAACAACAAGAATGTTATGATGAAACGGAAGAGTTATTTGATCCTTTAACTAAAACTTTAAATGTGAACAGTGAACACAATCTAGCATTAAGTGAACAAACATTAAGAGCAATAGATAGGCAAAGTCAGGAGTTAGATAAACTAACTAAGATGATCCAGCAAGCTGGCTCCCAGTTTAATGAAGCATTAATGAAGTCCAACGGTAAACATTGGTGAAGTCCAACGACAAAGCTGTAGAGAAAGCTCGAGATAAACCAGGAATGTTAGTAGATAAAGACACGGCTCAAATTATTAATTTAATGTCAGTTCAATCTAATCCCCAATTAAAGTTAAAGTTCGTAAATTTAGATATTGGTGAATTTGAAATGAACGGTGTAAAAACTAATTTATCAAGAAAATTCATTTATAGTTAAGGATAATATATATGAATTGTCAGATGAGTTTATAAACTCTTACTAACCCTAATATATAACATGGCGAAAACGAGAAAGAAGAAAACGGAAATAAAAGATTTTTAAAGGATATTAGATATGATTTAGGAAAATGGGATAAGAAAAGTTGCTAGATATAGAACAATAAAACGTATAATTTGGGTAAAAGATTATGTATTTGGCAGGGGTTTAAATAGCAACCCTAACCCAAATAATCAACGAAGTTGCCATTTAAATGGTTTAGTAGAAAGACTAGAAATATTAATACTAGAAACAAAAGCTGGTCATGATGGATTTTATGATGAAATGCTAGATCTATCTAAGCAACTACTATCTATGGATATTATTAATCAAGAACAACTAGATAATTTTGTTTTTAACTATGGTAAATAAACAAAAATGAACAAAGCTATCGTCGAAGCTGTTTCACAGATCAGGGAACCCGCATCGCAGGTGACTATATCTACAAGTAAGCAAGACAATTAAAACTAAACAACAATTACTAGCAAAGAAGTATTCAGTCCTCAAATAACAAAGTTTAGAAGAGAAAGAATAATACCATTATATAAAGATGAAACATGGTCAGCTGATTTAATTGATAAGTCATCTCTAAGTAATTACAATAATAATTATAAGTTTATATTAACTGCTATAGATATATTCACAAAATATGCATGGGCTATTCCATTGAGGAATAAATTTGGTTTATCTATAAACTAATGGTTTTAAAATAGTATTAAGTGAAAGTAGAAAACCAGAAAAGTTATGGGTAGATAGAGGTAGTGAGTTTTACAATAAAACATTTGAATCTTTACTTGAAGAATATGAAACAAAACTATATTCTGCTCGTAGTGATTTAAAGGCTGTTTTTATAGAGGGATTCAATAGAACATTATGGCATTTAATTAATAAACCTATCTTCACCAATGGCGATGTTAATTGGGTAAATATATTAAACATTCATTCAACAATTAATATGACACCTGTTGATGCTTCTAATAATCCCGATAAGGTTAAATACTCATTCATTTATAGGAATATTAAACCTAAACTTAAAGTTGGTGATTATGTTAGAAATGCAGATAAACGTAATATCTTCTCTCAAGGGATACAGTTCTAATTGGAATAGAGAGTTGTTTAAAGTTGGTGAGATTTTAAAAACACAACCACCAATGAATGAAAGAAGATATGAGTGGAGAGATAATAGACGGTAAATATTACGAACAGGAATTATTCAAATCCGAGTTTGACTTTGAATCTAATAATAAGGTTTTGGAATCATCAGGTATAATTCTGTAATTTCTGTAAACAAATACAAAAATGACAAGAAACAGATTCAATCAAGCTAAACATAAATCAACATCAACATCAACAAACAACTTAACACTAAGTAAGGCTCCTGGGTCATTCCTAGAAGATAATGATAATATTGATATGAAGGATATCTATAAAATTACAAATGTACATCCTCCGATAGATGAAAAAGATGTTGTTCATAAAGAGTATTGTGACAATAACTTATCATCCTCTTCTAATAAAATAGACATTTTAAGTAGAAACATAACTGAACTATGAAAGGGTGACTTTGATAAAGTTACAACTAAAACATTACCACTAAATGAAACACAAGTTAATGATGAACTAATTAATGAGTTTATTGAATCAACAAATGAAGTCACAAATACTGTTTTGTAATAAAGTTTTGTAATAAAGTTGCTGCTGATACTATCTCTAAATATAATCAATTAAAACTAGAGATTAATAATAAGAAAATTAATCAAAATATCACTAACATACAACTAGATGAAATGTTTACTACTGGGCTAAAAGAATTTAAAGAAGTTAATAAAAAGACTAATTCTTTGATAGATGAAGCCCTTTTAAAGAATGAAAAGGACAATAGTACAATATATAATTGCGATACTTTTACGAAGTACGTTAGTTGATAATAAATAACAAGAAGGACAAGAGAAGCATTATGGTTTTAAACAAGAAGATATAACGAAAGAAATAGAAAGAATTTTTACTAATTAAAATAACCGAAACTATGACTAACCCAACAGCACCGAGTGAGAGATTACTAGATCCCAACTTGTCAACCGTTAATGAACAATACATAAATGAAAAGATTCAAGCCAATAAAAAATTTAACAACAATATTAACATTATAAAAGATATTAGAAATTATTATGAAACTGAAACTAATAACTATAATAAGTAGTTAAGTAGATATAAAAATTATATTAACGTAGCTGAGATAACAGAAATAGTATTATCATCAATAGCAACAACAGCAACAACAACATCAGTTGCATTAACAGGTATAGGATTACCTTATTCTATACCAACAGCTTTTGCTACAGCAACTGTTTGTGGTTCATTATCAAAAACAATTAATACTAAAATAAGAAATAAAATTATAAAGTTTTCACAAATGTATATTTTAAGTAAACCCTTTAGCCACAAGTTTAATAGACTATATACTAAATCAATGAATGATAATAAAATAGATAATGATGAGTATGATGAATCAGTTAAGGTATATGAGGATTATAAGAAGAACACGAAAAACAAGCTGAATGTTCTTTTAAACTAAAGATGTTAGTGTTTAGTTATAATAATATATTTAGTAATAATAATATTAGTATTAATATTTATCGATAGTCATAAATATAATATAAATATAATCATAATCGTAATCATAATCATAAATATAATATAATCATAATCATAAACACAAATATAAACAATATATAATCATAATCATAATCAAATAGTTATCTCTTACTACCTTAGTAATACACCTACGTATAACCCTCTTCCTTTTTTACTACCTTTATACCTTCACCAGTAGTTGCAAATTTAACTAAATCAGGTGTGGCTGATAAAGCAGCTCTAGGATTTCTAGATGCAGCTGCATTTCCTATTTTACTTGCTATTTCTAATGTTCTTACTGGATTATTAGCAACTTTCTTTCCAAAATTAACCGTAGCTCTACCAACACTTTTGAAGAAATCTTTCAATCCCTCAGCTTCTATTGTTGCATCAGATAGTGTCATTGATTTATTCCTTCTACATTTAGTGCAGGATCCTCTTAACATTTTAGTACCTTTTGAAGTGATAGCTCCACTTATATTATTAGTACCACTATAATGTCTACCACCAACAAAATAAGGATTAGTTTTGAACTTATTTAACAGACTCAATTCTATATATAAAAAATAATGGAAGTTGAAAAGTATAATCTCTTTGTTATTATTAAGCCTAAGGGTTCCACCCGCGAGCGAAGCTCGAAGCCTAAAACTGAAATTGAAGCTAAGGGATTGACTCTAGATAAAAAAAAGAAACTGGATACTATTTATGCGAAAGGTTTTGTTAAGACTAGTAGAAAATAGTTTGATTATCATTGATTTAGTCATTGTTTAGTCATTGGTTAATTCAATAAATATATCATTTATTATAACTATGACTTAATTACAACTAAGACTATGTTTATGATATATAGACCTTCGGTCATTTGCGAAGCAGTTTCACTGATTAATCTCTACGAGATTCTATCAACCAACTTATTACCATCACTATTCACACAGAATCCTTTCTAGTTAATACTAATGCATGACATATAACATCTGCAACTGCAGCACTAAATGTAGATTTAACTTGTATTGGTTGTGGTCCTATAAGATCACTTTGATATCTAGTATCGAATACATATTTTCTATAATTACTTTTGAATGTTCTATGATTTATAAAAAGTTTTATATTACGTGGTAGCCCATTATAATCTTTATTAAAGCTAACAATATCTTTAAATGCCTCATTATAATTATTGGTTCCATAATTAATATTCATTCTATCTTCGGGATAAAACTCAATACCAATCTTACAATAACATGCAGTAACATTCATTATATCAAATGTACTTGCATCATGAGTTTGTTCATTAACATTATTATTTTCATAACCAAGTATTATATATTGTGGTCTTTCCATACCACTTTCCATACCTAGAACAAACAAGAAGTTTTAGCATTGGGTACATTCTTATAAAATGTCTTTCTTTCAAAATAGCTAAACTCTACATTATTCTTTTTACTTAAACCCTTTTGCACAATAATTCTATTATCATTACTAGGATCACTACTAGGCACATACCATGATATATCTCTAATTTCTATTATATCATCATTAGCAACTGCACCAGGATTAGCATTAACTCTAAATAGAGCTCTATCATTATTATTTCTTTTTAATATTAGTTTAAATCCTAAACCATATACAATCTTTTCTAAATAATTTACAAAACCAAATAGATGTCTAATCTTAACCATCATATACAATTGACCTCTTTCTGCAGCAACATGATCACCTTTGAGTTGACTATTCCTATTATCTATATTTCTAACAAACCCACTCTCATATTCATCATCAGTACTAGTTAATAACTTATACATCAATAGATTAGGATGACAATGATCTATATATTCAATAATCCTACCACCAATAGTTTCAAGCTTAACTGAACTAAACAATGCCATCATACCAGGGTTAACCAATCTGACATTAGCATCATTAGCAAATACACCACCGGCATTATCTGATACAAAAAACTCTATCTCTAGATATGAATCGTGTATATTTAAATGATTCTCTTCACTATTGAGAATGGTTATAATATTAGTATTAACCGTATTCATTGTTGCTAGATTATTTGGTTTATATTTTATAATCTTACTTTTTTGTATATCATTATTATAACCATAAGTTGTATCCAAAAAAAGTACATTTTTAAAAACCAAAAATTTAACTTGAATTATAACTATAACTAAGGCTATGGAGCTTCGCCCATGTTTCACCTTAACTAAAAGCATAACTAAGGCTATAAATATAGCTAAAACTTTGACTATAACCAAAGCTATCACTAAGGCTATAATTATAACTATATCTATAATTATAACTATAACTAGATATCCTGATGCATATCCTAGATTTCAGGAGCATATGAATTATTCTAAATAGCAGAATTAATAAAAAAAAGAAACTAATGGTAATGTTATAATAGAATCTGATAAGAATACAATGAAAAGTTTAATGGAAATAAAACAAGTTGCAATTAACTTTGTCAGAGAAAATTCAATAGCCAAATTACTAGGATTTAGAAAAATAGTTTATAAAGAAGGTAAATATACATCTCAGAAAATTGTTGATATTAGGGGTTTTAGTACTATTAACATTCATTGTAATGTGATATCTGGTGTTAAAGATAACGGGAATAACACAGACATACTATATACAATTACTCTAACAGAACCACCGGGCTATCTAATAAATATTATACCAACTAATAATTTGTATCAAAATTTAACTAAAGATAGAATAGAATATATAGAGTTTCATATTAAAGATGAGCATGGAAGACCTATAGTCTTTAATGGCGATGTATTAAGTTTTAATTTGCATTTGTGTTAACAACTTCGTTGATCTGACGTAGTCAGCTGACCAAAGGTCCATCTGGTGTAACCAGCAACTTCGTTGATCTAGTCTAAATTATAGATCTAACTCTAGATATTGATATAAACTTAAACTAAACTACAAATCTCTCCGATCCCAATTAATTCTTAGTTTACCATTATTTTTTTTATTTTTAGTTATATCAATGACAATATAATTATAAGGCTCTTTCCATACCTTATTCCATATAATAGCGAAATCATTATAACTAAGTTCAACATTATTAAAGAAATCTTGATATATCGATGCAAAGACTTTACCTCTTTGTTCAAAAAAAATAGATTACAATTTTCTCTAACACTCTGTCTATCCAGAGAGAACAGGTTTTGATTAAGATATATCATATTACAATTATTATGTCTACCTCTACAAAAGTATTCATTAATAACTGGTTCTTTGGCTCTAACATCATCTAATATCATTAGTTTCTTTAAATCTTTGAGTAGTTTATCAGGAGATGGTAAAACTTTTTTGTCTTTGATAAATTCTATAATTGCTTTATCGTCAACAGAGTTGCGACTTCGTCGATTAGCAAAGCTGCTTTGTAGATTATAACTTTCTAATCCATCGAATTGATCACCAGTAGGTCCAATGATGTATAGCTTGACGAAATATATACTAGCAGAATTCGTTTTTCTAATAAGAATGTCTTACCACATTCACTAGGACCAGATATTATACATCTAAAGTTATCTGGGAATTTACCTTCAGTAATTATATCATCATCATTTAGCCATAACTGTAGATCTTCTTTTATGTTTATAGAGATAGTGTTAGTAGGACAATCTTTATTGTTGGGTTTACCATTTTGATGGGGCTTTGCTCATCCGGGAACAGGTTCCACCGATCTTTCACCATGTTTTTCATCCAATAGAAATATAAAATTATCATTATCAGTAACATTATCATTATCATTAACATTATCATTAACTTTATCATTATTAGCAAAACTACTTCGTAGAACATTAGCATTATCATTAACATTATCATTATCATTAACAACATCTTTATCATTATCATTATCTTTATCAATGATATTATCATTAACATTATCAAAAACATTATTAGCAAAGCTACTTCGTAGATCATCTGCGAAGCAGGTTCTCTGATTAACATTGACATTATCATTAACATTACAACCTAAACAAAAACACTCATTATATATTTCTGGATATTTACATTGATTAACTAGAAAATTCAAAGCACTTTTCCTTCTAAATCCTCTATCAATAAGATAGATCATATATAAACAATAAGCCCCACAATAAGATTCATCATATTGTTGTATTCTCTCATTAGAGCCTAGATCAACATATTCTTCTAAAAATAATGGTGGGGTTTCTACACCAAAACTATCAAAGTAATACACAGGACCACCTTCTCTTCTTATAACTAAAACCCAATGGGAACCTTCAGTTGGATGTAAATTTACAATAATGTTGGAGTTAGGTTCACTTGCGTTATCTGGAGTTTGATCTCTCATTAATATTTCAATTGGTGTTAGACTTATATCTTTACCTATATCGTTTATTCTGATATCGCTCATAGCACTAGTATCAATATTAAATTTGTTATTGAATTCCTCAAAAGTTAGGATAAGCATTTTTATATAATAAATTTAATAAGTCTAAGTCAATGTCTAAATCAAGGCTATATTTTATATATAAAAAAGGAGACGGGTAGTGTAGTTTTTATTTTATTTTTAATAATTATTTTTTGTTTTATAATTCATGATTCAATACCGAGTAAATGCACAAAACTAGAAAAAAGCTTTGGTGGATTTATGAATAGGAGTCTAGTTAGATTTGAGTGTGAAAAGTCACCATTACATACTATTGTTTATGGTGGAACTGGTACAGGGAAAACATTTTTTCTTAGACAATACCTAAAATTATACTCAATCCAAACCCAAGATCTGCGAACGGACAAAGTCCGTGGCAAGCCAAGCAGTTTGGGAAACCATGAACAAAGTTTGTTCACTGATCAAAACCAAAACCGGGACCAAAACCAAAACCAAGTCCACAACCAAAACCAAAACCAAGACCAAGCTAAAAATATAGTTAAGGTGTGTAAAGATGACAAAGACTGGATAGATCCTGAGTCTAATAAGTTTTATACTGGGTTTAATAAATGTGATATAAATATGATCAGAAAAAATAACATGCATAAATTTCAAAATTGTGTAATAGTACTTGATGATATGGGTGATATGGGTGATAAGTTAAATAAGGATATAGTTTATTATTTTACTGAAGGTAGACATTATAATATTCAAATGATTCTAATGTGTCATAAACCAGCTCAAATAATTAATACGGCAAGAATGAGTTGTGATACTTTTTTTAACAACTTATAATGGACCTGATCTATTTAAAAACTTTAATGATATATATAAATGTGAACATGACTTTAGTAAAATAATTAGTGAGTTAAATAGTAACCATTATAATCGTACAGATAGAGTGTCAGATGAACTTCGTTATTGTATAATTAAATATAATAAGAAGGAAAATACTTATATTATTATTAATAGTAATAGAACAATGATATGTAATTCAAGAGTTGGTTTTCTTGATTTAAAAGCTCTTAGTTTAAAAGATGAATTAGAAAGAGAAGATATAAATAAGCTTATAGAATATATGAAACCACTCATGATAAATGCAACAGATGGAAATACAATTAATCATGATAATTATCAGTTTTATTTTAATAAACTTCTTACTTTAACTAATATTAGAATTCAGAATGATGTTTTAACAAAAGAGATGGTTAAAGCAAAAGGTTTAAAACAATTATCAAATATTGGTGGAATTATAGGTTGGGTTTAGTTATATCTAGTTATATTTACCCTGATTCAATAATAAAATCCGTTGGAGCCGTGGCAATGGGTGCAAGCAATATGTTGAATAGAGCAAACACTTTGGTTAACGTTGGATATGGAGAAGATCTGCCAAACAGGTTCCCTTTTACACAAAGTGATTATACCGATCTACTAAGTAGTTTTGCTAATACACAAAGTGATTATACCGATCTACGTTGTAGCTTTGCTAATACACAAAGTGATTGCACCGATAGCGAAACATAGACAAAGTCCTATCTGGGAAATGATTACACCGATTTGCAAAGTGATTATACTGATCTAAAAAATAGTTTAGTTAAGGGGGCACGTAAACTTGTTACAACCTTAGAAAAACTACAAGAAGAATATATATGAAGAGATGGGAATTTTGAGTAGAAAGGGGGGAAAGTTTTTAACCAGACTATATGGAAATAATGAAGAATTTAGAGAAGAGATCATAAATTTTGTTGGGGATAAAGAAGAATTAGACCTTGAATTGATTTTCGATAAGAGATGTAAAACTAATACACTCACTACGTTAGGAAATAAATTTTTAGCAGAGTGTATCACATCTAAAGATAATACTAAAGATATAATTGAAATCATGGTTAAATATTTTCAGTGAAATGATAAGGTAACTATTATAGTTTACCGTAATATAATTGCTTTCAAATTGTTTAGAGTGCAACTATAAATATGGAAACATTGCTGTTTTAAAATATCATTATGAATTATGTCATAAAGATAAAACTGATAAATGTATGTGTGGTAATATAATACTAAGTGGTATTTGTGCTAATAATTTTTCTCCATGGGGTTGTTCTTTGAAAAATGAATCTACTTCTATTTCTAGTTCTAGCTCTAGCTCTAGTTCTAGTTCTGGTTCTGGTTCTAGTTCTATCTATGACTCTAGCTCTAACTCAGACCCTAACCCTAACCCTAACCCC
This sequence comes from Convolutriloba macropyga, assembly GCF_964194025.1. NCBI lineage: Eukaryota > Metazoa > Xenacoelomorpha > Acoela > Convolutidae > Convolutriloba > Convolutriloba macropyga. The sequence goes on along the minus strand of NW_027450571.1, from coordinate 23,416 downwards.
AACCCTGACCCTAACCCTAACCCTAACCCTAACCTTAACCTTAACCTTAGCCCAGAAGTCTTAATTAGAAGTTGTAATAAATGTAATTATGTAAAACCACTAACTGATTTTGATGAGAGTAAGTATACACGTAGAAGTTGTACTTCAACTTAAGTTAATTTTCATATTGTACTTCTGTTGTCAGATATGATGGGATACGGGCACATGTAAAGAAACAACATCCAGATGTAGAATTAACTAGAAGATATAGTAGAAATCTGCGAAGCTGGTTCCCTGATTTGAGTGAGAAAACAATTAATCCTAGTTGGAAAAGCAAAACTTTAAGTCCTTTACTTATTAGCCAAACTGAGGAAAGTTGTTGGTGTAACAAGACCGAAAGTCCTTGGTGTAAATATTATAATTTTGTATCATTTCATCATTTCTTATTGATAATGGGTTAAATATAGAAAAAGTAAAAGAAAATATAAATTTATAGAAGAGTATAGATAATTTGAAATAAAAGTATAAAAAATATTAAAAAAAAAGAGGGAATCACTCTTTAAGAGCGAAAGAGAGCGATCTTTCTACTGGGGGATCACCCCGAATAAGAGTGAATCGCTCTTAAAGAGTGATTCGTTCTTAAAAGAGGGATTTCGCTCTTATTTTGAAATTTGCTTTATTTTTTTAAAAAGTTATTAAACTTTGCTATTACTTTGGGTTTTAGCTTAATTATGACTTGAACAAGTAATAAATAAAAACAAGGATCTTAATATTATATAAATATTCGCAAAATTTAAAATTTATAAAAGAGTTAAGCTGGTTTTTTAGTCAAGTTACCCTGAAAAACACTGATCACTGTGTTTCCACCGATCTCAGTGTTTTTGACTGTGCTCTTTTTGTTCAAGTTATCCACGAAGTGGTTACACAGATCCACGAAGTGGCTTCATCAATTTTCGCAAGTTTGGTTTTACGTGCTTGTTACACAATCTCACTAGTTATACTGAAAAACACTAATCACTGTGTTTCCACCGATCTCAGTGTTTTTGACTGTATACCCATCACAGTGTGTCCCATATACAGCCTCACAGCAGGGATCTTCCTTTTTAAGAACTGTGAATTTGTTTTTTTTTATCTCACTTAGTTTTATTGCAATTCATCAAATCCTGAAAGGCGGCATCGCCGATCGGGGGACGTTCACTGTAGTCAATGAGGAAGGAACCCCAAACCTTCCGTTTGCTAAAGCAAATTATATATAAAGCATTACTAGTATCTGGGGACGTCAACTGGAGTCAGTGGGGATAGAACCCGAACTATCCGTCTGATAATGGACAATTACCAGCTTAACTGTGTACTAGTGGATTGCTCTAAGTGAGACAAGAATTGATAGATTTTAAATATAAAAGAAGTGAATATAGAGCTAATCTATAGTAGTGAATAAAATGGGGGGTATAAGCAAGTAGTAGGTATATAGAGTAGTGGGAAAAAGGTGGTATTTAGTCATCTTCCGATTAGGAAGTGGCGGAATAGCACCTTTTTCCCATTACTTTGCTTTTTTCAATCTCAATTAATTTTTTTTTCTGTTTTTTTGCCAACTTTCCATTCTTTTCTCCTTTAAGGCGGACTTTTTTTGTAGCACATCGATGGCTAGCAGGTACAATAAATATTCACGTGGAGCCTTCACAATTTAATAGACTTATAATCTCGACACACATACACTAATCTTTTCAACTTTTGGTCAATGAAACTGTTAAGTTAAAAACATGTGGATGTAAACCACCGCAAACTGAGTGAAAAAAAATTTACTGTAGAATTTTAGCAGTGCCGTAACACCCTATCTATCACGCGCACACAAGCTAGTGTTTGGAATTCATATTACAGAAAACCCCAAATTAATCTATTCTGACTAAAAACGTGCTTAAATTTTTTCTGTTTTGAAATGCAATTTTACCGACCCCCTAAAAATGCAAATTTCTTCAACAAAACCTTGTTTTTTTTATAAAATTTTAGCATGATCCCTGTTGAAAGCGGCTATGTTATGATTGTTTACTGGTCTCCAAACAAAGTAGTTACACCAAAATTTAGAGATAGGCATTCCCTCATCGATGCAATGCGGTCGGATGTAGTTATCAAGACACAATCGTTTGCAAGCGTCCAGAGTTTGAAATTTGTGATAGTAACATTGGCCCCAATCCACAAAGTCTTTCTGGCAATCCAGGTTCATACCCACAAATTTGAAGTTCACATCTTAAATACAACACTCTAAAATTCTCTCGTGTGAAATCACACAATTTTTTCTCGTGTGATGAAAAATCACACGATTTTTCGTGTGAAAAATGCGTCTCGTGTGATTTCACAAGAGAAAATTTTCCTCGTGTGATGAAAAATTACACGATTTTTCATGTGAATAAATGTATGAGGAAATGAAGCAATTTTTATAGAAAATTCAGATTTTTCCTCGTCCTAATTTCCTTTAGAACAGACGGCTGATCTATTCATGATAATTTCATGCTACATTGGGGTGTTTTTAGTGATTAAAACCAAAAATAATACTTTAAATTGAAAAAGTTGGGTATAAAGAGCATTTTTTTCTTTGTTTTGTCATTTAAAAAGAGAATCTGGTGATTTCAATGGACTAAACACCCAACAAAAAGAGCCAATTAAAAAGAGTTTAAAAATTCAATGGATAATGTTAGAGACGTAAATGAATAAAATTTTTCCTAACAGCACAAATAACAAGTGCTTTTTGGGGCGACAGTCCCTTTTTTTGAATGAGTTTTGTAAAAAAGCAGTACATGATTTGTCATATGAGATCACATAAAGAATCATGTGCCAACACACGATTTTTCAGTTAAAAAGTGACACACGAAAAATTTGCAAATTACATGATATTTCGTGTGAAATCACACGAATCTCTCGGGTTAGCCTTCACGAGTTGTCACGTGATTCACACGATTTTTCACGTAATTTGTCATGTAAAGTCACACGAGTTTTAGTGTGAGCCCACATAAGTTTTTGGGGTTTTTCACATGATTTTTCGGTAATTTTTACGCAAAAAATCGTGTAAAATTTCATGTAAAAATAGACGATTTTTCGTTTGTAAAACCCTCAAAAAATCACGTGGGCTCACATGAAAAAACGTGTGATTCTACATGAGAAATTACCTGAAAACTCGTGTGAATCACATGAAAACTCGTGAAGGCCAACCCGAGAGATTCGTGTGATTTCACACGAAAAATCACGTAAATTCCAATTTTCTCGTGTGTCACTTTTTAACTGAAAAATCGTGTGTTGGCACATGATTTTTTATGTGATCTCACGCGAGAAAATTTTAGAGTGAACAAATGAGTTTTCATTGACAAGTAATCTGTACCAAGAGCCTTTTAAAATTTCATGTACTGTTCACTGACTTTTTTAGAAGTCTCTAATAGCTGCCTTTTTTTTCATTTTAGCCAATTGGAGATCCTTGCAACATGTTTAATTATATACACGGGGCAGGTGACTCTGGTTAAGGTCAATAAAGTTACGTTTTTTGTGCATGATTGTGATACTACCCGGGTCGAGGTTTTTGGATATATTTCAGTAAGAAATGCGGTGAATGCGGTGATTTTTTGAAAAAAATGCGGTGATTGCGGTGAATGCGGTGAAAAAAAAACAATTCACCACATTTCACCGCATTTCTTACAACAATCCACCGCAAAATTCACCGTTTTTCTTACAAAAATTCACCGCATTTGCTTTCATACGTTAACTTAATCTGATTTAAATTCACGAGAACTATGCAAGAGGTAAGTGACAGTTGGCGCCGTGGAATAAGCAGGTGAAGGCATGTAGGAGGTCTGAGGTTCGAACCCCTGTAGGGACCATTCCTCATTGTAAAAATACTGAGAATGAGGTGAACATAAATAATTCACCGCGTTTGACCGCATTCATCGCAGAAAGATGCAAGGAATACGCGGTGAAAATTATTTTTTTTTCACCGCATTTCTTACGAATTTTCACCGCCAAACCTCGACCCGGGTAAATCAGGTGTTATACTTCATTTCTCCAGCATAGCGAAAAAAAGCTTCCCAGGTGAAGGTGTGCATTAATGATCACACAATTAAAAACGCAAAGAGGGGGGGGCTAAAATACGTTTTTGATTGCATGGATGAGCGCCATATTAAAGTCTGCTTACATGAACGAGCTTCCCAGCCTGCCTAAATTCTGATCATTAACGAACTAAATTCTGATAATTAACGAGCTAATTTCTGATCATTACCGAGCTATAAATTATAATCAAATTTGGATCTAAATAATAGCACGAGACTCGTGCCGCCAAAATACGTAAAGCTTCATTACTAAATCTGACATCTTTTTTTTCCAAAAACTTGAGTTCATTCCCGCTGTGAACCTTCTCGTTAGCCAAACGAATAAATGAAAAACAGTTGTTGTCAATTTGTGACCTAGTTTAGCATAGGTTTTTTTTGTTATTCACTTTCAAGTGGACAAAAGTTGAATAAACTCATTCACATAACCCAGCAGGCTAACCATTTTTCGCTCGAAAAACTAGCCAACTTCGAGCGTACAAGCGCTTTTGAGTCTGATCAGAGCGCGCGTGAGTTTAATGAGAACCTGTTTCGAGCGCAACCTGGTATGATCATAAACGGCTCGATCGCAATTGGGTGTTATCAGAAACGATTTCAAACGGTGGGTCTGATCAGAGACCATTTAGAGCGCCCTTTTTTCATTATTTTTGAATTTTTTACTCAGAGACTTTGGCTCTGCCAAGAGGCAACAAAAAAGCATCGTTCTGATCAGAGACCTATCGAAAGTCAAATGGCTCTGTTCAGAACCAAGGACTCCTCCTAACAGCGAATGCCGGTCTCAATTACAGAATTTTATTTAACTATAAAGCAAAACGTTCCTATGGAGATCAAAATAAATCCATCCATTATGAAATATGCGAAGGCGGCATACAAAAAACTGTCAACATTTTCCCCTAGCAACATTTTCAGAATTGCCACTTCCACAGTTGCGTATTTTTTGTGCAAACATCAGTTCGAATTCAACGTTCATGAATTCAACATACTTGAAAATTCGATGTTCATGAAAGATAATTTAGGCGCAGGTGGATCTGATCAGGAACGCATGTCTTTTCGATTTCTCACGTCAAGCGCGATTGAGTCTGGCTACGGACAAATTCGAACGCACTTCCCCTGTGCAGAAACTGTCAATTGTGATTGAGCCTGATCAAAGGCACTTTCGGTCTGGTACGGTCTGATCAGAGGTTTTGGTTTGGGACGTATGATCACCCAAATTTTGGTCCAGACCCAAATTGAGCTATGATCAGACCCAATCGTGTTCCCAGACCGAAATTACAGGGTCTGGAAAGCAGTTCGAGCGCACAATAGTCTGGACCATGTTCTGATTTTGGTCTGATCAGAGGTCAATTCGGTCTCGATGGTCTGATCATAGTCTTTATAGTCTGGACCATGGTCTGTGTTCGGTCTGATCAGAGGTCAATTCGGGGTATGGTATATAAATTTTTTTTCTCAACAGTTAGGTTTCGATCTCATTAGCAATATTTTCAGAATTGGTTTTTCCTTAGTTGGTTTTAATACTGCAAACACCAGTTTTTATGAAATGAATATATTATAGAAAAATTAAGAGATTTGTTCATAATTAAAGTTTTTCTCTGATCAGACTATTTTGAGCGCACTTGAGTCTGATCATAGTCTGATTAAGGTCTGGGCAATGGTCTGAAATTGAGTCTGGACAATGGTCTGAAGATGGTCTGATCATAGTCTGTTTATAGTCTGGACACTGGTCTGAATTTGGGTCTGATCATAAGCGCACTATAGTCTGGACCGTGGTCTGGGTTCGGTCTGATCAGAGGACATTTTGGTCTGGAAATTCTGATCAGAGGTAACTTCGGTCTGGAAAATCTGATCAGAGGTCATTTCAGTCTGCATAGTCTGATCATAGCTCAATTTGGGTCTGGACCTAAATCTGGGCTGCACGATTGTGAGCGCGCACCTCATCCTAGAAAATCTTCCATGAATTTCTCATTACTATTCGTATCGAAGTCATCATTACAAAAACTCTTTTATTAGTTATACTAGGCGACGTGGCCCGTTGAGTAAACTGTGATCTCAGAGAGCCCCCTTTCGCTAAAATAATTCTTGGAACGGTTCCTTCAATTACAAAGGGGAGAATGGACATTGAGAAAAACGTAGTTTTTAAGTAATATTACTTAAAAACTACGTTTTTCTCAATGTCCATTCTCCCCTTTGTTATTGAAGGAACCGTTCCAAGAATTATTTTGGGTCAGTGGGAAAACCAATATTGGTTTTCCCACTGACACAACTTTTTGTTGAAAAACCACCCGAAAGAGAGAAGTTGCAACGAGGCTGACCAAGAAATACGTAGGTGGTAAAAATTTAAAAAAGGAAATGTAATCTCAAATATCAATCAGAAAAAATGAGAAAATTTAAGTAATATTAGTATAGGGTAAACAAACGGCAAACTTCAAGCATAGACAAGCAGTCAATTTCGAGCTCAGAAAAGCAGTGAAACTTGAGCTAAACGGTCGGTAGTCCTCAAAAATTATGATACGACCTATCGTAGCTAAAAAAACTTAGTCTATCAAATTGTAACATTCAAAAACTCATTCGCTACGTCAGAGTTCAAAGCCATCAAAATTACATCTATGTATGCTTTTCCTAGGGAAAAAACTATTTCTAGTACTAAATCTAAATAAATCTTTTAAAAGTTCTATCCTGAGGCCTTCATGTTTCATGTATCTATCCAAAAAAAATAAGTGCGAACTCTTTGATGATATAAAAAAGATGGATGAAGAAGTACAGTTTATCAAAAATATTATTACCAGCTTCAAAAAAATCTTTGTTCTCATGGACGCCCGTGGCCACATCAGCACATCATGTTCAAAAGGGGTTTGGTCCTCCAAAATGTTTAGAATGTTCTGCGAAAAAATTCTTCTAGATGCACAGACCAAAAGTTTAGTTATTGGTATTTGTAATATCGCAAAACTCTAGTCAGACAAAAAAAACTTCCTCGAAACATATCAATTAACGGTTATCAAGGTTCCACAACACCAAAAAAACAAGCTCTTAATCGAATACGAGAAAAAGAAAAAAATCTTCTATTAAATACAAGACAGCACTAACACTGTGATCAAATCAGACAAAAGTACGGATAAGTTTTTGTGCATAATTTTTTGAATGGTTTGAGTTTTGTTACAACAAATGTGACCCTGATATGGTGCTTCCCTCTAATAAACTTATATCAAATTTCTCTGAGGGAGATTACAGTGATTTTTAATCATGACGCTCTCCTCTTAAAGTACACAAATTGGATCACAAAAGAAAGCAGTTTCTCTCTGTATTACTGACTTTTTCAACCGGAGTTGTTTCACAGGCTCCAAAAAAGATGAAAACATTTGAAACATTTTTTAATCAACAATTGTCAGATCGTCACCAATCATAAAATTACAGGAATTAGACTGACGTCAGTGTCAAACGCCATCAATGTTGCAGCTACAAAATTATCAGCCTACTTTAAGGCAACGCTCTAATTATCGTAAGTTTAAAATTGACAGAAGTTCCCACCTATTATCTCCAGTACCAACCATCAAAGCCACTCTCAAAATCAATTGATGAATTTTCTGCAGCTATTCTTCAAAACTGAAATTTGCAGTTTTTCTCTCCATGATAAGTTTTATTATTTGCATCTATTATATACTTTCCCAAAACAAAAGGACAAATGAAAAAACTACTAGAATTCGGCCAAGATACTACGTAAAACGCAGTCCCAGAAACAATCAGACCGGAAGAAAACAAGCAACTGCTTAATCAAATCAGTTCCAACGGACATTAAAAATTTTCATTGAACTGTGGTAGTATAGTAAAGAAATTTACCGCGTTAAACAAACTAATTATAGACACTAGGTCCAATATTATCTACGGTCTCAATTGTCTTGAATTTTGTTTCCGAATCACTTACATGTTTCCACGCAGATAGCCAAGTAAAAAAGTCCAGCAAATTAAATTAGACGGAGGTGTTATGTTTTTCGTTTATAGACTTTTCAACACCACTCTCAGAACCGATTTATCCAAGAATGAAGTGAACTTCGAAAACATCTGGATTGAATGCAAAATTACTTTGAAAAACAACCTCATTTTAGGATTAGCGTATAATCCAGAGCGAAAATTCAATTGCTCTATTCATGAGTTTCTAGATTTTACAATAGAACAAACATCCAGCGAAAACTTAGCAGACTTTAACAAAGACTATCTTCAAGAAAGAAAGAAAAGAGTCATTAGATGCCATATTAACGTCATACAACCTGGAATCTTTCAGCAAGCTGAAACAAACATCAAAAATTGGCCACAGTCTTATTGATTACATCATTGCTGAGTGTTCAAGCTTAAACCGAGCCCAAAATCACATTCTTGACTGAATCCTTAAAACAGATTGCTTTGCAACTCTACTTGTTCTGGGGAAAAATAGGAGACAAACGTAAACTCGTAAATAAATAAATTTAATAGGACAAACTGTTCTCAAACAATTTTTGTTTACTCTTTATCACAATTATTCTGGCATACCGTCTCCAAATTTTTTGATAAGGAATTTATGTTGGAAGTTCTTATTATAATGTCATATCAAGCCAAAATTTGTTGCGACCCTCTAAAAACTTTTTATTTACGGAAAAACAAACCTATGTTATCTCTTATATCAGAATCGGTTATTGAGAAATTGCTCAACAATCAACATTCGAACAAAAATGGAAAGTTAATATCAACAACAAAAATAAAAAAAAGATTGGGTTGATAGAAAAGTTTAAAAAAAAACTCTCTTGGTGGTTGCGCTACCAATCACAAGGAAAACGCACCTCTCGTTTTTCGAAAACTGTTGAATACATGACTCAGAAGAAAATGAAAAAATCACCTCTAAGAATTGTGTAAAGCTCTGCCGGGAAAGGAAAAAACCTCGTTTAGATTCGTTACTGAGCGAAACGTACATAGTTTTGTTCCTTCGCTAATCTGAATAAACCATTTACCTCTTCATGGATTCCAGCCTAAGCGCTATAAATGGCGCAAAACTCCTAAAACCACATTTAACTATGCTAGCTAACCAGTCTATTGACCAAAAAAAAATTCCATCGGAACTTGAAGAAGCATTTGTTTCCACCCTTTCCACTCAAGGAGAATGAGAAAATCACGAAAACTACAGACCAATCTTTGTTTCAAATGCCATCTCTAAAACTCCTGCTATCTCCAAAAGATTTTATTTTAAGCAAATAAATTTCTCATTTGACTGAAAACAGTTTTTTATCACTCAAGAAGTTTGGTTTTTAGGGCTCATTTTCAAGACAAGACTCTCGTTTTTAACACAGACTGACGCTCCCGGACTGATCAGAATGGATTGGTGTCAACAGATTTGCTAGATCTATCTAAAGATTTTGATTCTATCAGAGGTAGACTTTGATTATGAAATTAATGGAAGCTGATCTCATTGGATTTTGAAAGCAGCGCCCTCCATTAATGACAGGTATTTAATCAATAACGAATACAGAATTTTTTGGCTAATAAACGGCACCTGATTGGATTTAAAGCTAACGGGTTGTCCCCAGAGAGCTGTGCTCGGACCCTAACTTTTCAATGTTTCAACCAGCTTAGTAGTCACAACAGTAACCAAAGCAACATTTTTCAATACACATATGATATATTAGTTTACGCTTCCACTATTGATCTCTACATAGAGAACCAAAAATCTTCGAGGGTTCTATGGAAAAATTGGTCCTCAACTTTAATATTAACGGTCAAAAACTGAACACTTCAAAAATAGACATCAATTAAGTTGCAAGAAGTCTAAAAATTATTTGATCAACACATGTTCATAACTAATAGTGGTGATAAATTAACAATGATGAATGCAGCGAATTGCTTAGGATTTTTCCTCGACAAAAATGTGAACAACCACGAAGCATTCAAAAATGTTCCGCGGATAAGGACGGGTGGTTAAAGAGCAGTTTATGCAACCAAGAGCTCTTCCACATTTCATACAAGAATTAAACACTAGTTGTCAGTCATTTCCTCCAGGGTGTAGTCTTCTTGTGTGGCATCTTCCTAATTTCACTTAAGAAGAAGTTAAACTGGGCAATAAAGTCCTGCTTCAGCTGAAGAAAACACGACTCATCTCATGGCCTAACGTTACAATATTATATAGTTTCATTTGAAAACCTTTCGAGTTTTTGAAAGATGCTACTTACTTTAAAAAATTTTATCGAATAGAGCTCCAGCTTTTCTGAAATTAGTGGTTGCTACCTTCAAGTACCAAAAAACACAACGAGGAAATTCGTACAAATGAACGCCAAATACAAACAGCACTACCTTAGGAACTGTCTTTTTCGCCAGAGCTATAGAGACCTGGAATAACATCATCTTATCTTATCCAATCAGCAATAACCTCAAAATCTCAAGAATTTGGAATTCAATTCTTTGAGTGATTTCAAACTTCTAATGACCAATCTTATGGAAACATTCCATGGAGAGACTTTAAGTTCAGTTAAATTTAATAAAATAAATTTATTTATTGTACAAAGCACTAATTTGTTCGTTTACGCTACACCTCTATTGGCATGGTGGTTTTATCTGCCTTTGGAATTCAATTGATCTTTTTGATAAAGTTATAAGTAATTAAGTTCTCTCGGGGTCTAAAAATATAAAATCTAACTTGGATCAGGACCGACGAGTAATCGAATGTAACCAGTGGAAACAACGCAATTTAAATTGTGTTTTTTCTGCTGTTTACATGTTTTGGTATTAAAAAATCTGTTTGTTAAACAGCAGTTTTTCTTATTCAAAACTTTAGGAAACCGGATTGAGAGCTTGCACCAAAATAACCTCAAGAAGCGAGTTTTCTAAATCAAATTTTGTCGATTTCGTCGTTTTTTTAATGTAGGTAATGTCGATTAACGCCGTTTTTGTTGGTTTTGTCGGTTTTTGATGTATGAAGAGTCAATTAGCGTTGTTTTTGTCGGTTTTGTCAGTCTCATTTTTGTTTAATTTCAAAAGAAGTATAGTAGAACCAAGTAATTGTTGTGCAATGGAGAAAGTGGATGGTACTTTAGGGGTCGAATGATCGAAACCTCTCAGGGACAAAGTTTTTGTAAGATTTTTAGAACGCCAAAAACTGACGATTGTTACGTTTAAATACCGACGAAAACCGGTCAAAACGATTCGGCGAAACAAAAGAGCGAGAGATAACGACAATTCTTATGTTTGAAACCAACGAAATTTTCGGCAAGGGAAGCAGAAAAACTTGTACTGTAAACCAATCAGCATAGTTGAGACGTTTAACGAAAGCAACCCGGGTCGAGTTGTCGCCGCTAAAAATTGCTAAAAGATGTAAGATTTGCGGTGAATTTGAGTAAAGGTAAAAACTTTTAAGCGGTGAAAAAGTTTTTTCAGCGCTTAAGCGTTGAAAGAAAATTTTTCACCGCTACAAGTAGGATGCGGTGAAAAAAAATCACCGCTAAAATCGCAAATCTTACAAATATTCACCGCGCTAATTTCAACGCTTATCTTATATTCACAGGAAATATCTTTTAAGTCCGTGACAGATTGCGCAGTGGATTACGAAGTTGGTAACATGCATGAGGTAGAGGTTCGAACCCTTGTACTGCAGTTTCTCTTTTTAAAGAATTCCGATGAATGCGGTGAAAAAAAATTTTCACCGCAAAATTCAACGCAATTCTTACAAAAATTCACCGCTTTCAGCGCATTCAACGCTAAAAGATGCGGGCGCTTTGCGGTGAAAAAAGTTTTTTTTTCATCGCTATTCATCGCTAATCTTACATTATTTTTTGACAAAACCTTGACCCGGGAACATTAACACAACAAATTGTCAAAAATTTGAAACAAAAGACAATAAAAAAAGAAAAGTTTGCTACAATACTGAAAAATTCAACGCGGACCACGAATATTCCAGTTACACTCGAATTGTTGATATTTGCTTACCTATTATTGGCCAATGTGTGACATTTGTACGTAGGAATCACCCCTCGTTATATCCGCTCTTATTTTGTTATAGCAAGCACATACATTATTTGGAGGCATGGCTTATGTGATCAATAATCACTCTATACCTGACGCAGCAGGTGCTTAATGAACGTAGAGACACCAAAAGGTAAAAGAAAGTTAAACAAAACCTTAAAAATTAAGTCCAAACTAGGGTGGAAAGGGACTTTCAATAGAGCCGCAAATCGGAAAACTGTCAAACAAATGGCATTGGATTTCCCAAAAATTGCTGATCTTAACTTGAAATCCAAAAATTGTGGATGATCCAAAAAGTGATTATTAAAAATTTTTCCAAATTTGCAATAAAATGTCAAACTAGATATCTCAAACTAAAATCCCAAAAGGGCATACGTTTTCAGTTCAGCTTTCACAAAAAAAAACAAATGTGTTAAAATTTTGAACGTTTTTCTGTTTAACTTTTAGTACGATCGTTTTCTAGCAAATTTCAGATGATGTGATTTAGATATAACATATTTTTTATTCATAACTGTCAACTGTCATCTAAAACATGTTTTTTTAGTTTGAATCATAGTTTGTCATCCAGAGATGTGATTTCTCTGTTGCTTGTTATAGACACTCATTTCGCAGTATAGTTGTATTCACGTCGTGTAAATTTTAAAATGTTGTCAATTGTGCTGTGTTTTTACTAACCTGCAAATAAGGAGCATTCGAACGGCGAAATCTAAATTCAAAAACTAGTTCAATTTGCGGAAATAAATAATGAAGCAATCGAGATGCGATTTGCGCGTAAATTGTTTGAGTAACAGCCGTAAAACGAACTGACCTCATCAAATTGTCTCAAGTAAAAACCAGCTCAGTCAGTACAAGAATCGAGGAGATATCCTATGAATATCTATGCCGGCCGGCAAAAACCAATCGCAAGTCCACCTCTAAATTGAAAAAAAGCGGACGGTCTATTTGAACTTAGCTCTTCTCGAACATGAAATGCAAGGGAACATCTACGTACACGAAATGCAACCCAGAGGAACCGACACACAAAGTGCAAGTTGAAGGCCACATCCAGCAATCAGTGCAAGATAGACGACTTGAAGTGCACAACTCAAAGCAGCGTGGCAGAACATAGGGAGGAATGTGGGAGAAACTGAGAAGTAGACGAGATAGAGTGCGGAGACAAGAAATCAGTCATATGCCACAAATTCCCTTCGTTACCTCAGTATCAGTAAAATGATAGATATGCAAAAGGAACGTTCAGTACTGCATTGTGAAACCAACTAAAGCACTCGGAAAATCTATGCATATAAAAAGGCGCATTTGAAACCCAAAAACAATAAATCAAAACTAGTCCAAAAGTCAAACAGTTTATCTCGTGAAAACTTTTCAGAATAGAGATTGCAAACCCAAATTATATTCATTAAATACCACCCTTGAACCGCAACGTGAATGCCTTCCATCAAAATCCTAACCCCCATATTTGCCGCAAGTGGGGTCAGCGCTGCACTAATTCTCACACACAAAGTTGCCTTGCCCTGAAAATTTCAAAAAGGCTAATCATTTTGCTAAAATGTGCAGAAAACCTAAAAAACCAGCTCAAATTCCAATTGGAAAAAGAATGTCCGCCAAATTGACAAAATCGTTGAAGACTATGGTGACAAGGAAACGGTTATTTACATCGTAACCCAAAATCATTTTCACAACCAGTTTTTTTTACTATCCATGTGAAAACTCCGGTGATGATTACATATGAAAGGATGACAAAGAATTGAAAATCCGCTCACATGTGCCTTTCAAAGTCATTGGAAGACTTCTACAAACACTAATTCCTTGTAACAACTGGAGCTCGCAAAGCGTCGTGTTAACATTGATGAAGGACTGACACAAAAAGAACGTGGACAGAGACTTCCATCCACAAGTTGGGCTGGCGTTTGTGCAGCCATAAACCAAAACTAGTAAATCTAATAATAATTTCATAACTTCACAACCCCTCTGCCCAATAAAACAACCATTTTCAGCGAAATATCCAGGTTTGGTTTCCCGAATGTGCTCATCAAAGACACTTAGTTTTTAAGTCGCGAATTTGCAAAGTCTAAATTTAATAAAAAAATATACATAGCCACGCACCACAAATGGAGACTAGATCCAATTAACTACAATCTAGAGATGAGTAAAGTTAATCATGTCCAAAGAATTAAGTCTAACGAAATAATGACGTATTGAAAAATTGAATGAATGCTCGGATAAAAACTTTATTTACCTTATTGTTATTACTGTTGAAAAAAATTACTCTCTAATGATTGCATTAGAGTCAGGATACTCAATAATTCTATCCACCAATACAAGTACCAATTGCCCAACAATGAATTGCTAATTGATGCAAATTCGGAAGACATGACAGAAACGTAAAACCGTCAAAATCCATTTTTCACCTTTATACGCCAAAACTCCACTTATAGCCATCTCCGAGTTCACAGCAAAACCGCTGATTAATTTAATGTTAATTACAACTGTAGCGAATCAAAGGGAACCTACCGTTCAAAAAACAGGACACTATAGTGTCACAGACTTGTCTGCTGAATTTGAAAAGTAGAAGAACCAAAGAGGGTAATATGAAACAAGATTGCCGAAGAAGCGGAATCCTGACGCACCTTTAGCAATACCAACATCTTATTTACTAAAATGTGTAGATGGTTTTTGGGATTTGTTCACTTGTATCTATTCTTAATCCTAATTCAAAACATTCAATCAAAACAATATCAGAGATTTTGCACAGTGAAAAAATTAGACCAAAAATTAGACCGGTAAAAAAACTCCATTGAAAGTTCGTACCAAATGCATCGCAAAGCATAGTGTGATTTGATTAATGCTTTAACGCTAAATATACTTTCACAAATTAATACTAGTCAATATCCGAATACAGCATTTGCACCACCCAATGCACACCAAGTAACTAGTACTGCACCTGAATCATGTCTGTGGTACAATAGTACATTTTTAGTTTGAGTTTATTATTTGGTGTAACTAATTTGGTTCATTTTCTGTTTAACTTAATTTAGTTCATTTAATCTACCTTTAATTTGTTCATCCATTTAGTTTTAATTTTGAAGATCAAATCTTATGATTTCATACTTGTAAATTTGTTTACATCCTGAGCATGATCTTTTGTCTGTTCACCTTGTCTCGTGATTGTAAGTTGCCGCATTTAGTAATGTTACCTTATGAACAAATTGTTAAGCAGTTTTGTTAATTTGTCTAATTTCATTCTTCTCAATTTCGTAATTCAAAATAGTTGACTCTCTCTCTTAACTAGAATCCGATTCGCCAAAGTCTAAATTCAGACGCATCAAAAATTTGGTATCTTTCGCTGAGCGAAATACTCTACAAATAATTGAACGCGATTTCGCTCCGCCAATTCGACCTAAATTCTGTAACTCAAATAGTTATTTCTAAAGCAACAAATAAAAGCATTAAACCGCTCCGCCAATTCACCCTTAAATTGGCCGCTATAGAGAAAGCTAATTGGTACCACAAAACAACTCTTTCATACAGATTGTAAATCTGTACGACATGGCGCAGTCAGCTCGAGAATCGAGAAAAACACCGTTGTCGATAGAGCCATTTTGGGAAAGACCGACTTCAGACCCACCAATCAGATGGGAGAAATGGAGAATTCAACTAAAACTAGCGATTCTCGCTCGCGAGAATATCACTATAGATACATTGCTACAACCCAAACCATCGACAGTTCGTCTGCCAATGGAACCGAAGTACGAGATGCCGATTGACGACACAACCGAGGAAGCAGAGAGAGAGCGTAGAATAAGAAATAACCAGCTGAAGTTGCAATGGGAACTAAAATGTCAAAAGATAACCTAAGCGGGAATACTATGCGGGGAGCGTCCATGGATTTTGTGTGATCAGAAATGCGTATCTCTATTGTACCTAAGTATTGGCACTGAAGGAAGACGACTACTAACACAAAAATTCCCGCACGACATTATTTACGATTTGACTAGCCTCAAACTCTGGGAAATGATGGAGATTGCCTTTATCCGCCCAAGAAACATCACATTTGATCGATATGTGTTCTTCTCTCGGAAGCAAAAGAAGGGCGAAACTGTAGAGCAATTCTATAGCATCCTAAAAGAACTGGCCGAAAATTGCGACTTTGAAAACCGCGAAGAAGCCATCATCAGGGACATTTTCATCACTAACATGCTGGATGATGACATTCAGCGAGAGCTTCTACGGGACACAGTTGAACCAGAGAGGGCACTCAGCATTGCAGTCAACATGGAAATGGTTAATCAGAATCAGCAAAGAATTTCATCTAATAACGGAGCAACTGGCAGTACGGGGAACGCAATACAACAATACAACAATTCAATTTGCGGCGCGGGTGTACGGGGAACTCAATCAAGCAGAGCAGTCACCAACCGTGCATCCGTTGGACAATGCCGTGGTTGTGGTCAAATCTGGACACCTACACATCGTCAGGTTTGCCCCGCAATGGGTAAGAAATGTAACTACTGTGGCTTGCAAAACCATTTCGCTAAGGTATGTCGTCGAAGACTTAATACTACAAGAAACACTCAACAAACCAATCGCATTAACACTGTAGATACGGCAGAAACATCTAATCAAAACTCTAGTCATGAAAGTCTGAACGTCAATTATATCAATTATAATGAGCAAATCAACTCAGACTATGATTCTTTGGATGATAATTACGTTGCCAGAGTTAAAAATATGAGTTCACCAAATTTGGCACTGAAAAATTTGTCATTAACAATCGGAAACACAAACTGTGATTTACTTCTCGACTCCGGTAGCGGTTGTACCATTATTAATATGTCGAAAAGAAATAATGTTCAATTGTGCTCAATCACAATGGTCGGAGAAAAGACCATTGGAATTGAAGTCATTTTCTAACGATATCGTTCAACCCCTTGGCACTTTGAAAACGCCGGTAAAATGTAATGATTGGAGCATTCAGAAAGCAAAAATAACAGTTGTAGCCGATGGATTTCGACCAATATTAGGACGAGACCTTTTTGATCAGTTAGGCATCACAATTTCTCCGAAGCCTTGTCCGCAAATAGAAGTTAATAATATAGATCCACCTTGTGCAATAAAGAAATCACTGGCAAAGGAATTTCCTGATTTGATATCCCGAATTGGAAAATCGAAAAATCACACGGTCAATTCAAAATTTCACAAAAATTATCGATTAATACATCAAAAAGGACGAAATGTACCCATACACCTCCAACCGAAAGTGAAAATTGAATTAGAAAAACTGTTAAATGAAGGACGTATCGAAAAGTTAAACAACTGTTCTGATCAATTTTTCATATCTCCGATTGTCATTACGGTAAAAAAGGACAAGTCAATCAAAATAGCACTCGATTCAAAATTCCTAAACAAAGCTATTCATAAAAACAAGTACCAAATGCCCAACATAGATTCACTAATTCAAACAATTTCGCAAACACTGTCAACGGCGCCGCAGGAGACTGCTTATTTCACAACTCTTGATTTGCAATAAACTTATAGTCAACTAAAGCTACACAGTGATACGGCCCGCCATTGTAACTTTAATATTGTTAGTGGAGATATGACTGGCACATATCGATTTAAAACTGGATTTTACGGTTTAACGGACATGCCAGCTGAGCTCCAAAAAGCTATTGATTGTACTCTTGCTGGTTTGGAAAATACTTTCTGTTTCTTAGATGATATTTTGATTGTTAGTAGAGGTGGAATCGAAAAACATCTCGACTTGGTACGAAAATGCCTAATAAAACTGGATCAAGAAAACTTACGCATAAATCTTGCAAAATGTCACTTCGCGAAAGAGACGATTGAATGGCTCGGTCCTAATATTACACAATCAGGTGTAACCCCACTTTCAAGTAATACAGATGCAATTGGAAAATTATCGGCACCCACTAATCTTAAAAAACTTCGTTCTTTTATGGGTTCTGTACACCATCTAGGAAAATTTATCCCAAATTTGTCACAATTATGTTACCCCTACGACCATTGCTTAAGAAAAATTCGAAATTTCTTTGGACGGAAGAGCACGATAAACAGTTTTCTTTAATAAAAGAACAAATTTCAGAAACCACTGAAAATAAACATTTCAACCCGGAATTAGAAACACGAATTAAATGTGACGCCTCGCGTAAAGGATTGGGATGCGCATTGGAACAACGAACACCTAATGGGTGGCATACAGTAGCATTCAGGTCGCGATTTTTGAACTCTGTTGAAGACAGATATAGTATAAACGAACTAGAAATTCTGGCTGTTGTTTGGTCTGTGGAACAAGTATTATTTATACGGCAAACCTTTTACTGTGATAACTGACCGTAGAGCACTTCTCTCAATTATGAGAGAAAATAGATCTAACAAATCATATAATAGTAGACTGACACGTTGGGTAGATCGTTTACTACCATTTGACTTCTCGATTGATCACCTTCCGGGCACAAAAATGGGATTAGTGGATTATATATCTCGCGACACGCATCAACAAGCTGCTAATATATCCACATATGACGAGCAATTTATTGTAGCTAAATTGGATGTAATTAAACGTAGTGCGAAACGCTTCTTATTAAATGCCGAAAATTACGTCGATTTCGCAGCGCGAAATCAACCCACAAAATGCGTCGTAAATAATCCAAATTCCACTAATAACTTATGTAGTGAATTCGCACCGCGAAATCCAGAACATTCTACAAGCACGCAAATTGACGACGCAATTAGCGAATTAACGATAAATAATTTAAATTCCATCCCCAAAATCGAGACAACTAACATTCCTCACTCGCTTTTTGCCTTAAACCGACCCACCGAACAGTCACTCTCTAATTTAAATCACTTTCAACGAATCGCAACGAAATTCAAGAACGTTTACATGATGTTTCAATCACCTTGGATGATGAAACGCTGATGACAGTCAAACAATCGACCCCATCGAGAGTACGATTTGCAGAGGAGGGACCTTCTACGGTCCAAGCGGCACCCGTGACTCCCATAACACCCACTACTGATACAACAGCCACTTCGCCGTCAGTAGACGATTTGTACCTGGACTCATTCAACTTCGCGCTCTCCAAGATCTTCTCAAGTTCTCTAATGGCCAGCCTGACAACCATGGACGCGATCTTGAAAGAGATTCGCGACTGCTTTTTGACGGACAATGAAGATAGATGTAGACAAATATCACCTTACATTCATTCCTTCTGGAAGGAATTGCATGTGAAGAACGGGTGTGTCTGCATAGATGACAGAATTGCTCTTCCCCATGCAATCAAAGATGCTTATGTAGACGCAATCCACGCAACTCACCCTGGCACATGGGGAATGACTGATATGGCAACACACGCGTGGTGGCCATATATGCAGAGGGACATAGCAACCAAAACAGCAAAGTGCAATCCCTGTGTCAAGATTGGTAAAAATTTTAAACCTATTATACCAGCAAATAAATGGGCACCATTAAAGTTATGTAAAGTTCCTAATGAAGAAATTCAAACTGATTTTGGAGGACCCATCTATAATGAAAAAAATCAAGAGATTTATTTTCTTGCATGTATTGATCGATTTTCGAAATTCCCAACAGCAGATGTATTTGATAGAGCTAATGCAGATAATATTTTAAAGTTTCTTCAAGAATATGTTTTGCTACACGGTATACCCCGCGCAATTAGATTGGATCAAGCTAGATGTCAAACGGGGCATCAAATTAAAACATTTTGTAATCAAAATAACATACAGCTAATCGAGGCGCCAATACACGACCACAGAGCTATTGGTTTGGTTGAAAGACTCATTCAAACAATCAAGAATCGCTTAGCTTGTATTAAAACGGCGGCGCAAAATCAATTCAATGTGAAAGCATCAATAAATTCAATAATTTATCAGTTACGATTATGTCGTCAAAAGACTATTGGGATATCACCATTTGAGGCACATTTTGGCAGAAAAGCGAATACACTATTAAGCAATATAACAACTAAACCAGATCCAAAAACTTTAACTTACAAAAACATTCTTAACAAATATTTAGAGTTGGAGACTGTCAGATGGGACCAGCTTATCACAGACGAACATTGGAACGATGATGAGCGAAGTGACATCAAAATAGAGGTGAACAAGGACAAACTGGGCAAAGAGGCGATAAAAAGACAAAAGAGGACCCAAACAAGGAATCGAGATTAATTTCTCATCCAGATGTCGGCCAATCGATACCCAGAACAGAATCATCACTGGAGGTAAAATTTGCTAAAAAGAGACCACGAACAAAAAGATCAAAGAAAAGTCTCTGGGCAAAACAACTGAGGAACTCATAAACCACCATGCAAAGGAATCTAAGAAAAAGTTAGAAGGTGGAAAACGAATGAAACATAGAAAAGTGGCAGATGACGTCAGTACAGTGTCGTCAATTCACTCCAATGTTACACGTGCCCTCCGAGTAAGAATGCCAACTAAGCCTAAGAAACAACAGTCAACGGCGCCGCCAATTCAAACTACAGAATCAAATAACGATCTCGCGGTGCCAATGGGATTACCAACTTCAAGTATCGTAATCGCGGAGCCACCAAGCAGACCAAAGAGAAAAGCAGCTACAAAAGCATCAGTAGCGCTACTTCCCTCATAAAGAAAACGCTCCGCAATATCGACCACAGAATCGGACGAATCTGTGACTCCAATTCAATCTTGCCCTCCCACAACCCCAAGTACTGCAGCAATTGGGAAACAGAGAAGACGACAAAACATTAAGAAACAACAAATTGAAAAAAAAATCAATAATCTCGGCCATACAAACTGTTGCAGCACAGTCTAATCAAGAGGAGTCAAACTTTACAGTCGGCCCATGCTCTCCAACAACCTCTTATCCAACTCAATTCTACGTCTCTCCCAATTACGAAGAACCAGAGATGTCTATGACAGTTGGCGAAGCGGTGAGATATTATGAAAGTGAAAGTGATTAATGTGTAAAACTGTTGCATTCAAAACCCTGATTCAAACATTACAGTATTAATTATTTTTAACAAGTACATATGACTATTAATTTTCTGATAAATAACATGTTATTTATTTTCGCCAAGGGGAAAATGTGGTACAATAGTACATTTTTAGTTTGAGTTTATTCTTTGGTGTAACTAATTTGGTTCATTTTCTGTTAACTTAATTTAGTTCCTTTAATCTACCTTTAATTTGTTAATCCATTTAGTTTCAATTTTGAAGATCAAATCTTATGATTTCATACTTGTAAATTTGTTTACATCCTGAGCATGATCTTTTGTCTGTTCACCTTGTCTCGTGATTGTAAGTTGCAGCATTTAGTAATGTTACCTTATGAACAAATTGTTAAGCAGTTTTGTTAATTTGTCTAATTTCATTCTTCTCAATTTCGTAATTCAAAATAGTTGACTCTCTCTCTTAACTAAAATCCGATTCGCCAAAGTCTAAATTCAGACGCATCAAAAATTTGGTATCTTTCGCTGAGCGAAATACTCTACAAATAATTGAACGCGATTTCGCTCCGCCAATTCGACCTAAATTCTGTAACTCAAATAGTTAATTCTAAAGCAACAAATAAAAGCATTAAACCGCTCCGCCAATTCACCCTTAAATTGGCCGCTGTAGAGAAAGCTAATTGGTACCACGAAACAACTCATTCATACAGATTGTAAATCTGTACGACAATGTCTTAATTGAATTCATACACATTGTTCATTTGAACTG
Source organism: Convolutriloba macropyga (assembly GCF_964194025.1). NCBI lineage: Eukaryota > Metazoa > Xenacoelomorpha > Acoela > Convolutidae > Convolutriloba > Convolutriloba macropyga. The sequence continues at coordinate 1,640 of NW_027450571.1, read as the reverse complement.
GCGCTGCAAAAAGTGCGGCAACAAATATTTGAACTCTTTGAGCAGTTGCGGACTATAATTGACACCATATTAGGAAAATACGCACCATTAACTATAAATTGCGCTAAAAATTTACATACACAAAATTCTGTCTATAACTTATCTGTAAATACCAATCAGACAACTTAATCGCTTGTCCTCCGAGTTTTCCGATCGAATAAGTTGCCTTCTGTCAATACAAACGTGTCTAAAAGACTGAATTCTCAGTGAATATAAACAACGTGCCACGTCAGAATTCCGCTAGAACCTACACTCCCTCAACATCTAGGGTCACATTTGACCCAGAATTGGAAGCGGACCCCTCCCCTGCCAACACCTCTACACTCGGGAACAATAAGAACAGCTGGCATCACCAGAAATACCACACTTGGTTAGAAACTCATTGGCGTGAATGAGTCTGAGGATAAGAAGTTTACGGAGACAGTTGGAAAAGTTTTAAGTAAATCCCTGCCAGCAATCCTAACAATGAAAGACCTGTCTGACATTTCCAGCAACAGACGTGTCTGACGTTTTATGTCAAGCAGATGTCCAGACGGAATAAATTGTGTCAAGATCTGTGTTCTATATTCTAATTAAAATCATCTCATTTCTTGTTTGGATCAAAAACTTTTTCGGTCGACCAGGTGTTTCGTATTATTGGATCTCGTCTGTTCCAGAACAAGCGTACTAAAAGCCGCCAATTATATTCCGTGTTGTTTGATAGCAGTTACTATGTAAAAATTAGCATTTGCGTATATGGGGGCGTAAATTATATCTGCAAACTAAGAGTAGATCCGTATATTTTATAGACCGATCTAAGTTTATTTAAAAAAACTAACCAAAAAATACCGGAAAAAGTGAGCGCCCGACGGTAGCCTCGTTTGATCCAATTAATATAGTATAGGAACATGGGAGAACAAACAATTGTATCTGGGGACGCGAAACTCTTGTTAACGCAAAAAAACTCACCGATTTTTTTTCCAACGTTTACCTAAATTCACAAGAAATTTGTTACAATTAAATGACAGTTGGCGCAGTGGAATAAGAAGCTGAGGAAATGCAGTAGGTAAGAGGTTCGAACCCTTGTATGGGAGTGTTTTTGGTAAAGAATTCAGAGAACGCGGTGAAAATAAATAACTCACCAGGATTCACCGCATTTCTTACAAAAATTCACCGCAAAACCTCGACCCGGGTTGCTTTGCCTTGATATTGTTTACAGCAAGTAAAAGTAAACATACCGATTGTTTCTTTAACAGTTGCCAATTGTCCTAATGGTATAGGAGGCGAGCGAAAATTATCATCTGCATTATTTTTGAAATATATTTCATGGCATTCCGCTTCTGTCTTACAATAGATCGGTGGCATGAACAAATCGGTTGAGGTTTCTCGAAAGCATTCGTCTGTGGGTAAGTACGTGAAGTTTTGAATTTCGCAGTGAAAGTTTTTATGGAAGGCACTGCGTGGTCTGTAGTAGGTCTCCCAATCTGAAAAACTTCAGAGAATCAATACTTTTGTCTCATTATTTCGCTTATTGGATGATTCATAAAAATATGCATACATACATATATTTTTGTTTATATATATATATATATATATATATATATATATATATATATATACAT